>NC_058132.1:69896747-70098582 GCF_016433145.1 Gracilinanus agilis
AAAGAAAGAAAGAAAGAAAGAAAGAAAGAAAGAAAGAAAGAAAGAAAGAAAGAAAGAAAGAAAGAAAGAAAGAAAGAAAGAAAGAAAGAAAGAAAGAAAGAAAGAAAGAAAGAAAGAAAGAAAGAAAGAAAGAAAGAAAGAAAGAAAGAAAGAAAGAAAGAAAGAAAGAAAGAAAGAAAGAAAGAAAGAAAGAAAGAAAGAAAGAAAGAAAGAAAGAAAGAAAGAAAGAAAGAAAGAAAGAAAGAAAGAAAGAAAGAAAGAAAGAAAGAAAGAAAGAAAGAAAGAAAGAAAGAAAGAAAGAAAGAAAGAAAGAAAGAAAGAAAGAAAGAAAGAAAGAAAGAAAGAAAGAAAGAAAGAAAGAAAGAAAGAAAGAAAGAAAGAAAGAAAGAAAGAAAGAAAGAAAGAAAGAAAGAAAGAAAGAAAGAAAGAAAGAAAGAAAGAAAGAAAGAAAGAAAGAAAGAAAGAAAGAAAGAAAGAAAGAAAGAAAGAAAGAAAGAAAGAAAGAAAGAAAGAAAGAAAGAAAGAAAAAGGAAGGAAGAAAGAAAGGAAGGAAGGAAGGAAGGAAGGAAGGAAGGAAGGAAGGAAGGAAGGAAGGAAGGATCTGCAAACTAGCTCAGAGTACTTCACATCAATTCCTGCCAAATTTCTAGAATATATTATTAAAGGGATGGTTTGTGAGCATGTAGAAAGGGAGGCAGTAATCGCTAAAAGTCCTACTAGCTTCACCTCATTTCCTTTGCTCATTAAGCTAATTAGATTGGTTTTTCAGGGAAATGCTATGTAGAGTTCCACTGCAGTAATGCATTTGATAGTTTCTTATACTTTTTAGTCCAAGCTACTGGGTTCAAAAGCTTTCTATAGTCTGACTGAGACATGGCTAGTTTGATAGCCTAAATTTTATTAAGGAAAACCTAAAGAAGTTAATAGGGCAGCCAGGTGGCACAATAGATAGAATGCTGGGCCTGGAGTCAGGAAGACCTGAGTGGAAATCTAGACTCAGAGACACTAACTGTGTGATACTGGTCAAGTCATTTAACCCTGTTTACCACAATTTCTTCATACGTAAAATGAGCTGGAGAAGGAAATAACAAACCATTCCAGTATCTTCGCCAAGAAAACTTCAAATGGGGTCAGGAAGAGTTGGACATGACTTAACTATTGAAAAAAAAAAAAAGAGAGAAAAGTTAACCAAGGCAGTCAATGTGTCCTTGGGCCAGTCACTTAACCACTTAGGCTCTGTTTCCTTATCAATAAAATGGGGATAACAATAGCACTTAACTTCCAGGGTTGTGGAGATTATGAAATGAGATAATACTTGTAAGGCACTTTGCAAATCTTAGTGTTATGTGAATGCTAGTTATTATTATTATTATTATTATTATTTCTAGTAGTATTAGTCTATAGATAACTCTAAGTAGTTGTAGCTTTTCCTTAAGTTTTCCCTTATCCTAAAAATGTCCCCAAAGCTAGGGATTTTGTGACTCTGAAAAGGATGGGATGTCAGGTAGAGCTAACTGTTCTTAAAGGGCATTGTTTAAGATGGGATTGGGGGAGGGGGCAGCTAGGTAGCACAGTAGGTAGAATGTCAGGCCTTCTGTCCAGGAGGACCTGGATTCAAACGTGGCCTCAGACTTGCTGTGTGATTCTGGGCAAGTCACTTAACCCCGATTGCCTAGCCGCTTCCAGTCTTCTGCCTTAGAATCGATATCAATCCTAAAACAGAAGGTAAGTTTGTTTGTTTGTGTGTTTGTTGTTTCTAAAGGGGGGGGGGGGGAGGATGGGAAAGTTGTAACTGAATTGGAACTCTGGACCAAAGATCTCATAGGGAGAGGGTCGAACTCCACTCAGCTTGGTCCAGGTACAGTTTATCCTACAAAATATTTTTCTACCTTGAGGTCAAGTACTAGACATGTTTCCAAACTTAGGTGATGGGTGTAGGCTGGGAGATAGTACTGTTGCTCTTGCTGCAAACATATTTTTGCACCAGCTATCCCTGCAGATAAGATGGAGAGTGACAGAGTTTGGGGAGCTGTCCTTCACCCTGTGCTAGTTAACCATTTTTTATGGAGTGATTCAGATGAAGTCTTCGAAGGCATCCTTGTCAGAATCAAAGATGACACAAAGCTGGGAGGGACACCAATAAGCTGGGTGACAGCGTCTGGATCCGAAATTATCTCAGTAGACAAATGATGAGCAGAATCAAATGAGATGAAACTTAATAGGGAAAAAGGTAGAATTCTAGACAGTTTAGAAGTGGCTAGGTAACAGTTCCTGTGAATTTGATCTGGGAGTGATGAAAATGACCTGATGAGAGCTCAAGATCCATCACAATGGGACATGGAAGCCAAAGGAGTCAATGCTCTCCCAAGATACCTTAAGTAAGAAAAGGGAAGTGAGAGGCCTGCCTATGGCCCTCTTCTCTCACCAGAGCACATCTAAGTGTCAATCTTTTAGTCAAGAAGCATGGATATAGGGGGCAGCTAGATGGTTCAATGGATTGAGAGCCAGGCCTAGAGACGGGAGGTCCTGAGTTCAAATTTGACCTTAGACATTTATTGTGTGACCCTGGTAAAGTCACTTAACCCCAACTGCCTGACTCTTACTATTCTTCTGCCTTGGAATCAATATACAGTATTGATCCTAACCCAGAAGGTAAAGGTTTAAAAAAAAAGGAGGAATTTTTTTTTTAATGAGATACCTCTAACTCCACTTAATTCTAATGTCTTCCTTTTATTATTTCCTATTTCTCCTGAATGTCACTTGCTTTGGATATATTTATTTGCATGTTGTCTCCTCCAGATCTGAGAGTGTCTTTTGTCTTTTTTTGTATCCTCAGTGTTTAGCCCAATGTCTGGCATGAAGGGAGGAGTTTAATAAATATTAATTGATTGATATCTGAGACTTGAAAAGAGCCAGGAGGTAAAAGTGAGAGGAAAAGAATTCCTGGAATAGGGGACAGGCAATGAAAGTGTATAGAGTTGGAGGAACGAAGTGGCTCAGTGGGATAGAGAGCCAGGCCTAGAGATAGGAGGTCCTGGGTTCACATGCAGCCTCAGACACTTTCTAGCTGTGTGACCCTGGGCAAGTCACTTAACCTCAGAAGCCTAGCCTTTACCACTTGTCTGCCCTGCAACCAATACATAGTACTGATTCCAAGTCAAAAGGTAAGGATTATAAAAAAGAAAAGGAAAGAAAATATATAGAGTTGGGAGATCAAATGTCTAGAATCTTGTGTTTCGTTCATATTTTTTCAAAACTATTTTATTTTTCCCCAATTATTTGTAAAAACATTTTGATTATTATTTTAAAAATTTTGAGTTCCAAATGCCCTTTGGTTATAGTTCCAAATTGCTTCCCAGAATTCTTGAGTTAGTCTCCAACTCCACCAATGATATATCCGTGTCTCAATTTTCTTCCCCTATCCCCTCCAACATTTATCATTCTCTTTTTCTGTCCTATTAACTGATCTGATAAGTGTGAGGTGGTGTTTGGTTCACATTTCAGGAAGCAGGAAGATAACTTGAAAGCATTCATAAGAGGGCAATCAGCAGGCCATACAATGGCCAGTTGAAGAAACAATGTTTATCCTGGAGAATAAAAGAATTGTTGGTAGGGTAGGACTTAACAGCCCTGTTCAAGTAGGTACTTGAAACACTCAGCCCCAAATGATAGATCAAGGAGCAATGGCAGCAAAGACGTAGACACAGATTTGATGAGCTCAAAGAATGAGTTGCCACTGAGTCCCCCATCACTGGATATCTTCAAGCAGAGGCAGGGGCAGCTAGGTGGGACTATGTGGATAGAGTCAGGAAGATCAGGAGTCCAAATCTAGCTTCAGACACTTCCTAGCTATGTGACCCTGGGCAAATCACTTCACCCTGTTTGTCTGTTTCTTCATCTATAACATGAGTAGAGAAGGGAATAGCAAACCACTCTAGTCTCTTGGTTATGTGACCCTAGGCAAGTTACTTTACCCTGTTTGCCTCTGTTTCTTCATCTGTCAAATGAACTGGAGGAAGAAATGAGAAATCACTCCAGGATTTTTGTCAAGAAAACCCCATGCTGGTGGAGTTGTGAACTGATCCAACCATTCTGGATGGCAATTGGAAAATATGGCCAAAGAGCTCTAAAAGACTGCCCGCCCTTTGATCCAGCCATAGCATTGCTGGGTTTGTACCCCCAAAGAGATCATAGATAAAAAGACTTGCACAAAAATATTTATAGCTGTGCTCTTTGTGGTGACAAAAAAACTGGAAAACGAGGGTATGCTGTCAATTGGGGGAATAGCTGAACAAATTGTGGTATCTGTTGGTGATGGCATACTATTGTGCTCAAAGGGATAAAGAACTGGAGGAATTCCATGTGAACTGAAATGACCTCCAGAAATTGATGCAGAGTCAAAGGAGCAGAACCAGGAGAACATTGTACACAGAGACTGATACACTGTGGTAAAATTGAATGTAATGGACTTCTGTACTAGCAGCAGTGCAATGACCCAGGACAATTCTGAGGGACTTATGGAAAAGAACACTATGGACACTCAGAAGAACTACAGGAGTGGAAACACAGAAGCAAAACAACGGCTTGAACATATGGGTTGAGGCGGACATGATTGGGGATGTAGACTCCAAACGACCACAGCAATGCAACTATCAATAATATGGAAATAAGTCTTGATTGATGATACATGTTAAAACCAGTGGAAATGTGAGTTGGCTATTGGGGGTGGGGATGAAGGGGAAAGTAAAAACATGAATCATGCAACCATGGAAAATTTTTCTAAAAAATAAAATATTAAAAAAAAAAAAAGAAAAGAAAACCCCAAATGGGGGCAGCTGGGTGGCTCAGTGGGATAAAAAGCCAGGCTTAGAGATAAGAGGTCTTGGGTTCAAATCTGATCTTAGTCACTTCCTAGCTATGTGACCCTAGGCAAGTCACTTCACCCCCATTGCCTAGCCCTTACCAGTCTGTGTTATTGGAAATTTTGAGGTCATTGAACTATATTTCCCATGAACCCACTGGCTTCCTGTCCTTATGCACTGACTTAGGGGGATAAAATTGAGGGGCTGACGTTCCAGGGTCTCTTTCCTTCCTATGGCGGCATGGTGGAGCAGGGAACGGTGAGCTGTTTGAACAGCCTAAGGTAGCATGGCATGTAGCTTTATTTTCTAGAGATTACTAATAAATCTTACAAAATCATAATAATTTTAAAGTTATTATATATTCATTTTATTTTTTACAACTCTTTTGCCTTAGAACCAATACATAGTATTGATTCTAAGATGGAAGGTAAGGGTTTAAAAGAAAAGAAAAGAAAAACCTAAATGAGGTCATAAAGAGTCAGACAGGACTGACATGACTGAACAATAAAAATAAGCAGCGGCCAAATGACCTCAGGCCATCATAGAAGGCATTCTTGTTCAGGTGTGGGTTGGACTAGATGGCCTTTCAAGTCCCTTCTTGCTCCTTCATCCTCTGATTCTCTAAAAGAAGGAATGAAGGAATGAGCAAGAGCTGGAGGCCCAGAACTTGGTGAAGAATCAAAAGAACTAGGATGTAGGAAAGTAAAACATCTTACTGAAACTTTATTAAAAATAGAAAATATTGTGCCAAGAGCTAATGGTCATAGGTCATTTACTTATTACCTGTAAGATTTATCTCTGATCATTTGGCAAATTATGACAATTTCTTACAGTGTTGGAGAAAAACACAGGACAGAAAAGAAGGGAAAAGCAAAAGTCAGAGATGTCTTTCATGAATTAAGGGCTAAATGGTGGAATTTAGGATTCAAAGCAATTCAACAAATATTTATTAAGAGCTGAGGATAGTTAGGTAATTAAATGGCTCAGTGTATAGAAAGCCAGGCCTGAAGTCAGGAAGGCCTGAGATTAAATCTGAACTCAGACACATAAGCTGTGTGACTCTGGGCAAGTCACTTCACCCTGTTTGCCTCAGTTTTCTCATCCATAAAATGAGCTGGATTAGGAAATAGCAAATCACTCCAGGATCTTTGCCAAGCTATCCCATAGGACATAATTAAAAATGACTAAACAATGAAAACGATGTAAAGATTAAAAAATAAACAACTCAGTCTCTGACTTAGAGGAGATAAAGTATTTATTTGGGATAAGGTAGGATAGTACATTGGAAATACCACTGGCTCTGGAGTCCCAGGACCTGGGTTCAAATCTTGCTTCTGATGCTAGTTGTGTGACCTCAGGCAATTCCATTTTCTTGATCTCTTGCTTGAAATCTATGATTCCCTTACAAAGTTTACATTCTATTAAAGAGAGAGGGGGTGGGGAATATAACATGCATTCAGAGAAATAAATACAAGGTAAGAAGCAATGAAGTCAAAAGAGAGAAAATTCAAGAAGCCCTTCAGTTGTTGGTGGAGTCAAGGAAGACTCACCGAACATTTAGCACCTGAGCTGAGCCTTGAAGAAAGAGGATTCTAAAAAGTACTGGTAAAAATTGGGACACTAATTCATTGCTGGTGGAACTATGAACTGACCCAGCCATTCTAGAGGGCAATTTGGAACTATGCCCAGAGAGCCAGAAAACAATGCATACCCTTTGATCCAGCAATACCACTGCTAGGTCTGTATCCCAAAGAGGTTTAAAAAAATGGGGGAGGGGGACCTATATGTATAAAAAATATTTATGGCAGCTTTTTTTTTGTGTGTGGTGACAAATAATTGGAAATTAAGGAGATGTCCCTCAATTGGGGAACAGCTAAACAAAGTGTGGTGGCATATGATAGTGATGGAATAATATTGTGCTATAAGGAATGATGAACAGGAAGATTTCAAAAAAAGCTGGAAAGACTTTCACGAACTGATGCAGAGTGAAATAAGCAGAACCAGAAGAACATTATACACAAGTAACTGAAATATGATGGAATGATCATCTATAAAAGACTTAGCTACTCAGCAATACAATGACCCAGGACAATTCTTTGGGATTTATGACAAAGAATGTTATCCACCTCCAGAGAAAACTATAGGAGTCAGAATGCAGATGAAGGCACATGATTTTTTAATTGTTTATTTGGGTTTAATTTGAGGGGAGGGTTGGTTTTATAAGATTACTCACTCTCAAAAATGAACAATATAGAAATAAAATAAAAATAAAATGTAATTGGGGGGATCCAAATATTGAAAAGCACTGGTGAGGAGGGCCCATATTTCAAGCATGGTAGACAACCTAAATGAACTCACAGAACTAAAGGACTACTGGATGGAATCGGAGAAGAGGTTGGCTCAAGTATAGGGTGAGGGAAGAGGAATGATCTGAAATAAGACTTGAGAAGTAAGGCAAACATATATTGTGAAAGGCCTTGAATGACAAACTAAGCAATCTGTAATTTGTCCTTTTGGTTAGAATTTCAAGCAGAAGAAATCTTAGTTGGTCAGAAATATATAAAGGGAGGGCGCAGTTGGGTAGCTCAGTGGATTGAGAGCCAGATCTAGAGACAGGACACTTCCTTGCTGTGTGTCCTTGGGCAAGTCACTTAACTCCTGTTGCCTAGTCCTTACCACTCTTCTGCCTTAGAACCAATACACAGTATTAATTATAAGATGGAAGGTAAGGGTTATATATATATATATATATATATATATATATATATAAACATAAACCAAGAAAGATTGGATTGACACCTATGTAAAAGATAAGACTGGAGAGAGAAGGACTGGAGGCAGAGAGATGATAAGGTACTGAGTAACAGTACAGCTTGAATGGAGAGGAATGGACATATGGTATCCTAAGAGAAAAAGGAAGAAAAAAACTTAAAATTCAAACTAATTCTTATAGCAACATTAAAACAAATAGCAATACTCTTATCAATTGATCCAGACATGGGGTAAATCTCTAATTAGACCCCTACAAACTTGAATCATTCACATCTTGATAATGAAAGGAAAAAACTCCACAATATCATTAATTTTATTTATGTATTTCTTTTTTTTAAAACCCTTAACTTCTGTGTTTTGGCTCCTTGGTGAAAGAGTGGTAAGGGTGGGCAATGGGGGTCAAGTGACTAGCCCAGGGTCACACAGCTGGGAAGTGTATGAGGTCAGATTTGAACCTAGGACCTCCTGTCTCTAGGCCTGACTCTCAATCCACTGAGCTACCCAGCTGCCCCTATTTATGTATTTCTAAGCTTTATTGCTTAAAAAAAACTATGCCCTAGGTATGCCCAAAGAGCTATATAACTGAGCCTATATATATACTACTGAGTCTATATCCCAAAGAGGCAATAAAAAAGGGGAAAGGACCTACTTATACAAAAATCTTTATATTAACTCTATTTCTGGTGGCAAAGAATTGGAAATTGAGGGGACATCCATCAACTGGGAAATGGCTGAATAAATTGTGATACATGTGATAGAATACTATTGTGTTCTAAGAAGTGCTTAGCATGATAATTTCAGAAAAAGCTGACAAGATCTAGAGGAATTGATGCAGAGCAAAGTAAGCAGAACCGAGAGAACATTATACACAGTAAAAAGCAATATTGTACAATGATCAACTGTGAATACTTGGCTACTTTCAACAATACAATGATTTGGGACAATCCTGAAAGATTATGACAGAGAATGCTATCCACCTCCAGAGAAAGAACTGTTGGAGTTGGATGGATGGTGATCAAAGCATACTGTTTTTCACACCAGTGGATTTATTTTGTTGTTTTTTTTTTGCGGTTGAGGTTTTGTGTGAGCTGAGTGTGCTCTTACAACATGATCAATATGGAAGTGTATTTTGCATGACAATAAAAATTAAAAAATGTAAAACCCTTATTTTTTGTCAAAAACAACTCAAAGACAAAAAGGAATGGGCTAGAGTCTGGACAAACAGGATTAAGTGACTTGCTCAGGATCATACAGCTAGGAAGTGTCTGAGGCTAGATTTGAACCCAAGTCCTACTGACTCCAGGTCTAATGCCCTATCTACCATACCACCCAGTTGCTCCAGCTTTATTGCTTTTTAAAAAATAACACCCTAGTACTTTATTTCCTATTATTCTACTTCAAAAGAACCATCCCTTATGAAAAGGAAAGCCAAGAATATGTCCCACATTCCATTCTGCAGCACTAAGGGACCAAGTCATGAGTTTCTGAGTTACCTAGAGAATCACAGAAGAAAAACTAGTGTTCTTAGACTAAGACATCTGAATTTTTAAAAATTTGATCACTATTTTCAATATGAATTGGTTTCCTTTATAATCCTCTGTATTTCATTTTATGCATTTCAAAACATTCTTCTGAGGAAGGGGGCCATAGACTTCAACCAGTCTGCCAAAGGAGTTCAGGAAATAAGAAAAAGTTAAGAACTCCTGCATTAGAGATCATGTTCTCCCAAGCCCTTCATTTTACAGCAAAGAAAACTAATATCCATTGAAGGAAAACATTAAGCTCAAGACCTGCTTAGCTAGTTTCTGTTAGATTCAGGAGTGACTCTAATACTCTTTTGACTTAAATCCTTTAATGGACCTGTGGTTTCATCAACATAGCAGAAGTTATAATATACCCACTGCCTCCTCTATCCTCTGAGTCTAAGAATTCATCTGTTACTTAGAATCCACTAGACTAGGTGATCAGTAATGTGTCAGAATGAATATACAACTCCTAAGCATGGCCATTCTCCAGAGAATAAATGTGTAGCTGACCCAGAGGGATTACTTTAATAGAAGCTAGACTCAACTAAATCATAAAACTTTTGACCTTTATTTTAAAAATCAGCCACATTATGTTCTAGCCACACACAAGAGCATGTATGCACATCTCTGTATCTATGTGGTAGGGCATGAGAGGATATGGCCATGGGGCAAAAGATGTTATCCTGGACCCCATTTTCTCTTTAGCCCATAATAGAGATACAAAGGAGCAGTTGGGAATAGTACCCCCTCAACCATCCTCATCATTCTCTGGACCATGGTGGTACAATCTGGCTTCCATTTTCCTATGTGTGTTGACTTGCTCTATTAGAATGCAAGTTCCTGGAGGGCAGAGCCTGTCTTTGCTTTCTTTTCTTCTTTTCTTTTAGAACCCTAACCTTCAGTCCTATTAATTCTAAAACAGAAGAGCAAAGGGTAGGCAAACAAGTTTAAGTGACTCACCTAGCATTACATAGCTAGGAAGTATCTGAGACCAGATTTGAATCCTGACCTTTCCCACTCCACACCTGACACTCTATACACTGTGCCACCTAGCTGCCCCATGCCTTTGCTTTCCTATTTATTTATATCCCTAGTCAGCCCAATGTTTAGCATCCTATATGTGCTTAATATATGGTTTTCCATACGTAATATTTTTGTAACACTTATGAGAGGCAAGCCATCATCTTAGCTTAAATACCAGACCTCTCAAGGTGACAATTTTGATGGGCTACACTCCCTTTTACTTATAAGGTCTCTGGTGGTCATCTAGTCCAGTCTTTATTGGAACAGAAAACCCCAAATATATCTTAACCAACATCTTATCCAGCCTCTTTGGGAAGTCTTCCATTGAAGGGAAAACCCTTGTCTCCAGAAGCAACTCATTTGGGCAGCTAGAATTCTTTGGAAGTTTTTCCCTGATATCCAGTTGATTCAACTTGGAAATTTGTCATTGTATAAAGACTAGGGCTTCCTAGAAAGAATATAAACTCTTTGAAAGCAAGACTTTTTTATCTTTTGTTTTTGTCTTTGAACCTCCTGCACTTAACATAGTGCCTTATGTATAGCTAGCACCCAGGAAACATTTGCTATTGAATGAATAATTAATCATTTTTAGAAGAATGATTTCTTCTGGGTCCAGGTTCATTTCTAGATGGAAATTGAGATCTCTAATCTCCCAGTATCCTGAACCATCTTCTCTTCCTTGCCTCCCCTTTCAGAAGAGGTGACCTTTCCCCTTCCTAAAAGAAAACATCAAACCCTTCTGCCCTTCTGCTTGATTCTGTCCTACTCAACTAATAGGCGTTATATATTAAGCAGCTACTTACAGGTGAGGAAACTGAGGCAAGTCCTAAGTAAGCAATGAGGAGAAAAAGAAAGGTTAAAGAGAGTTTTTGTTCTCATGGAGCTTAGAATCTAATGGAGGAGACAACATGCAAATGATTATGTGCAAACAAGCTTTGGACAAGATAATTTGGGGTTAATCTCTATAGGGAAGGGACCAACATGAAGGACGATCAGGGAAGGTTTCTGATAGAAGGTAGAAATTTAAAGAATCTAGCTCCTAGTCTTATTTATTAGTTCAATGGTTCTTTTACTTTCAATTTTATTAATTTCTCCTTTGATTTTTATGAATTCCAATTTAGTTTTTATCTGGGTTTTTTAAATTTGTTCTTTTCCTAGTTTTTTAAGTTGAATGACATTAATCTCCTCCCTCTCTATTTTTCACTTAGTACTGCTTTGGGATATATCCCATAGACTTTGATATGTTGTCTCCTTGTTGTCATTCTCTTCAATGAAACCAGTAATTGTTTCTTTGTTTTGTTCTTTGATCCACCAGTTGTTTTTTTAAACCCTTACCTTCTGTCTTGGAGTCAATACTGTGTATTGTCTCCAAGGCAGAAGAGTGGTAAGGGCTAGGCAATGGGGGTTAAGTGACTTGCCCAGGGTCACACAGCTGGGAAGTGTCTGAAGCCAGATTTGAACCTAGGACCTCCCATCTCTAGGCCTGGCTCTCAATCCACTGAGCTACCCAGCTGCCCCCCTGACCCACTAGTTTTGAAAAATTAGATTATTTAGTTTCTAATTAATTTTAAATTTGCCTCTCCATGAACCCTTATTATTTATGACTTTTATTGCATTATGATCTGAAAAAGTTACATTTATTATTTCTCCTTTTCTGCATTTGTTTGCCATGTTTTTATGCCCTACTACAGTGATGGACAAACTATAGCCCAGGGGCCAGATTGGGGGGAAGGGCCTGAAATGTTCTATCTGGCCATGGTGCCACATTATTCCTAATCTGATGAATACAATGAGTAGGATACAATACAATGGAACTTGAAAAGAGTTGCCTTAGAAATAGACTGACAGATGAGCATTTCCTTTCCTTTGGCCCCCTCTTTAAAAAGTTTGCCCTGGGGGCAGCTGGGTAGCTCAGTGGATTGAGAGTCAGACCTCAGACATTTCCCAGCTGTGTGACCCTGGGCAAGTCACTTGATCCCCATTGCCCATCCTTATCACTCTTCCACCTATAAAGCCAATACACAGAAGTTAAGGGTTTAAAAAAAAAGTTTGCTTGTACACAGAGACTGACATACTGTGGTAAAATCGATTGTAATGGGCTTCTGTACCAGCAACAATGTAATGACCCAGGACAGCTCTGAGGGATTTATGGTAAAGAACGCTATCTACATTCAGAGGAAGAACTGCAGGAGAGGAAACATATAAGAAAAGCAACTGCTTGAACGCATGGGTCGGGGTGGACATGATTGAGGATGTGGACTCGAAACTACCACAACAATGCAACCACCAACAATTTGGAAATAGGTCTTGATCAAGGATACATGACAAAACCAGTGGAAATGTGCGTCGGCCATGGGAGGGGGGAGAGCGGGGGTGAAGGGGAAAGTAGGAGCATGAATCATGTAACCATGTTAAAAATGATTATTAATAAATGTTAAAAAAAAAAGTTTGCCCATCACTGCCCTAGTACATGGTCAATCTTTGTATATGAACTATGTGCTGCAGAAAAGAAGATATATTCCTTTTTGTCCATATTAAATTTTCTCCAGACATCTATTAGCTCTAATTTTTCTAACATTTTATTCACTTCTCTTATTTCTTATTTATTTTTTGGTTTGATTTTGGTTCTGATAGGGGAAAGTTGAAGTCCCCCACTAGTATGATTTTACTATCTTTTTCTATTTTTTTTTTTTTTACTATCCTTAAACTCCTTTAATTTCTCCTTTAAAAATCTGGAAGCTGTACCATTTGGTGTATATAGAAGGTGGAAATTTAGTTGAGACTTAAGGGAAGCTAGAGAAGTTAGCAAAATAGAGAGGGGGAGGAGAAAGACAGTACTAGGAATGAGGAAAAGCAAATGAAAATGCCAAGACTCAAGAGAGTGGGCAGTTAGAACACATAATCAATAGAGTACTAGGCCTGGAATAAGACCTGAATTCAAATCCAGCCTCAGACATTTACTAGCTAGGTAACCCTGAGCAAGTAACTTAAACTCTGCCTGTCTCAGTTTATTCACTTATAAATTAAGGATAATAATAGCCTCTGCCTCCCATTGTTGTGGAGATCAGGTGAGATAATAATTGTAAAACACTTAGCACAGTGCCTGACACATTGTACAAGCACTATATAAATGTTAGCTATTGTTGTTATTGGAGGAACAACAAGGAAGCCAGTGTTAATCTAAGTAGGTCAATGGAGGGGAGAAGGTATTGTAAGGCAGAAGACTGGAAAGGTAGAAAGGGGGCAGGTTATGGAGGTCTTTAAAGGCCAGAGTATTTTATACTTGATCCTGGAGATAACAGGAACCACTGGACTTGAAATCTTTTTTCCATCTCTTCTGTGCATGCATCTTCATCCTCCGCTTTTGTAAGAGGTCCTTCCCCTCTACCTACAAACATGCTCCTATAACCCCCAGCCTAAAGAAAGTCCTTCTCCTTGATCCCACCACTTCCTCAAGCAACCTTTCCATATCTCAGACCTTTTATTATCAAGCTTTTAGAAAGAGTAGCCTCTACTTGCTGTCTCTACTTCCTTCCCAACTATTCACTCCATTGACCCCTTGAAACAGAGCTTCTTTCTCCATGACTCCTGAAACAGCTTTTCAAGGAGAGATAAGGTCTACTGCCAAAATAATCCTCCCAGTGCAGCACACTGATCATGCTACTCTTCTCCTCAATAATGTTCCATGGTTCCCCACTGCTTATTGAATTACTAATTGTTATTATATTACTAATGGAATAACTAATCGTTAACATTTATGTAATAATAGCTTGCACTTATATAGTGCTCTTAGGTTTGCAAAGCATTTAAAAATATTATCTCATTTTCTAGGAATCACAACAACCTTAAGAGGTAGATATAATTTCCCCATTTTGCAGTTTGGGAATTTGAGGTAGAAAGAAATTAAATAACTTATCCAAGGTCACAAAGTAATCTGATCATGGCCTTTAAGGATTTTCAAGACCTGAACTAACTTTCCAGTCTGTTATTTATCACTCTATGTCCCAGCTAGATTGGATTACTATTCATCACTGATTTGCTTTTGTCCCTCTCTACTTTCCCAGTCCTTGCTCACAGGATTCCCCCAAGCTTGGAATGGACTTTGTTTCTTATCACTATCTGTTATAAATCCCTCCCTTCTCTCAAAGCCCTCCTCTGGAACCTCTTCCTTCTAAAGCTTTCCCTATCCTTCCACACAAAGGCAAAACAAAAACCAATCCCTTCCCTCAAAGATTTAAATTGGGGGATGGGGAAGGAGGGGGCAGAGGTCTTTTACTTTCCTGTAGAGACCTAGACACAAACTATATTCTTGATGTTCTAGGAGAGGCCCTGGGATGGGGAAAGAGAAAGAGAAAGTTCTTGTGGGGGGAGAAGGGGGTCATGCAACTAGGTGGCTCAGTGGATTGAGAACTAGGCCTAGAGACAGGAGGTCTTGGGGTCAAATCTGGCCTCAGACACTTCTTAACTGTGTGACCCTGAGCAAGTCACTTAACCCCCATTGCCTAGTCCATATCATCATTCTTCTGCCTTGGAACCAATCCACAGTATTGATTCTAAAACAGAAGGTAAGGGTTTAAGAAGATAATATTAATAATAATAGTTATTTGCAAATAAACTACTTAAGATATCTGGGAAAGGAAAGATTTTAAAACCAAGCAAGCGCTAGAAAAAATTACAAAATACAAAATAAATAATTTTGAGTATGTTAAACTAAAAAGTTTTTGTACAGGCAAAACCAATGCTACCAAAATCAGAAGGGAAGCAACAAATTGGGAAAAAAAATCTTTATAACAAAAGACTCAGACAAAGGTCTAATTACTCAAATATTTAAGGAGCTAAATCAACTGTACAAAAAAAATCAAGCCATCCCCCAACAAATAAATGGGCAAGGGACATGAATAGGCAATTCTCAGATAAAGAAATCAAAACTATCAATAAGCACATGAGAAAGTGTTCTAAATCTCTAATAATTAGAGAAATGCAAATCAAAACAACTCTGAGGTATCACCTCACACCTAGCAGATTGGCTAAAATAACAGCAGGGGAGAGTAATGAATGTTGGAGGGGATGTGGCAAAATTGGGACATTAATGCATTGCTGGTGGAGTTGTGAATTGATCCAACTATTCTGGATGGCAATTTGGAGCTATGCCCAAAGGGCTTTAAAAGACTTTTGATCCAGCCAAAGCACTGCTTGGTTTATACCCCAAAGAGATAATAAGGAAAAAGACTTGTACAAAAATATTTATAGCCTCACTCTTTGTGGTTGCAAAAAATTGGAAAATGAGAGAATGTCCTTTGATTGGGGAATGGTTGAACAAATTGTGGTATCTGTTGGTGATGGAGTACTATTGTGCTCAAAGGAATAAAGAACTGGAGGAATTCCATGTGAACTGGAATGACCTCCAGGAACTGATGCAAAGTGAAAGGAGCAGAACCAGAACATTATACAGAGGCTGATACACTGTGATACAATCGAACATAACAGACTTCTCTACTAGCAGCAATGCAAGAATCCAGAAAAAGGTTGAGGGACTTATAAGAAAGAAAACTAGCCACATTCAGAGGAAGAATTGTGGGAGGAGAAACTTAAAGGAAAAACAACTGCTTGAACAATGGGCTGATTATTGGGGATGTAGACACTAAATGATAATTCTATACCAACTATCAATAATATGGAATAAGGTCTTAATCAATGATACATGTAAAACCCAGTGGAATTGTGCATTGGCTAAGGGGGGTAGGGGAGTTTGGGGAGAGAGAAAAAACATGAAACATGTAACTATGGGAAAATATTAAAAATTAAAATAAAATTTAAAAAAAGAAACTACTTAAGAGATGATTGAATGACCCACGAAAATATGTATTTCATTGCACTGAGATACATGATGAAACCAACTCCACCAACACTTTGACTCACCTTTTTGGGAAGCATCTCTGAACCTCCTGTGAAATGAGCAGCAACTCTGGCAAGTATTCCAGCCTTAGCTTACATCACTCTCCTTCATGAATTGGTCTTCCTGAATAGACTCGATATTACATCCCCAACCTCAGGGCATTTGCACAAGCCATGACACATACTTGTGCATTTTAGAGAATATTCTTTTGTTTTTCCCCCTTTTTCTTTTTCTCTAAATGTAAAAACAATTTTTAACATTTGATTTTTTTAAATTCTGAGTTCCAAATTCTTTCCCCCCTCCCAGACAGTAAGCAATCTGATATAGATTATATGTGTACAGTCATGAAAAATATATTTCTGTATTAGCCATATTTCAAAAGAAAACAAACAAAAAAAATTTAAAAAATGAAGTTTAAAAAAAAAAACATGTTTCAATCTACATTCAAACTCCATTGGTTTTTCTCTGGAAATGGATGGCATTTTTCATCATAAAGTCTTCGAAATTGTCTTGGATCATTATATTTCTGAGAATAGCTGAGTCATTCACAGTTCATCATAATATAATATTACTGAGATTATGTAAAATGTTCTCCTGGTTCTGTTCACTTTACTTTGTAGCAGTTCATGTAAGTCTTTCCAGGTTTTTCTGAAACCATTTTGCTGGTCATTTCTTGTAGCACAATAGTATTCCCTCACAATCATATGCCACAACTTGTTCAGTCATTTCCCAATTGGTAGATATCCTCTCAGTTTCTAATATTTTGCTACCACAAAAAGAACTATAAATATTTTTATACATATAGATCCTTTTCCTTTTTTTTTAATCTCTAGGATACAGACCTAGTAATGGTATTACTGGCTCAAAGGGTATGCACAGTTTTATAGCCCTTTGGGCAGAGTTCCAAATTGCCCTCCAGAATGGTTGGATTAGTTCACTACTCCACCAGCAATGCATTAGTGTTCAAGGAATGTTCTTAAGGCTCTTCTCCTCTAAACCCTCACCTCTGAGTGAAGCTTCAATAGCTTAAAACTACACTAAAACTTTGGGACACTCTATATTGCTTCAATGCTCATGTGATTTCTTTAATAAGGATTTCCTCAATTTGCCCCCCTAGATGTTTTCTCTTTCTTTTTCCCTCTCTCCTTCCCTCTCTCTCTTTCTTTCTTCTTGTTTCTCTCTGTCTTTCTCCTCTCCTCCCTCTCCTCCCTCTCTCCCCCGCTTCTCCCTCTAAATGTAAGATTTAAATTAATATCCAATAATTCTAAGTATTATATTTTATAAGATTTATTAATAATCACTTGAAGTAGAAGAAATAAAAGAACAAAAGAAAAAGCTTAAGTGACACATGAGTAAAATTCTCCTGCCTGGCACTCATCCAACCCCTACCAGCAAAGTTCCCAGGAAAAGAGCACAAGAGGGCAGAGTTACACAAAACTTATATCTTCCCTATCTTACATAGATATGTAACTGGGGATGCTGAGAGAATGAGACCTAGAGAGCAAAATTCTTATTGCACAATCCCCCCTGTGATTCCATTGGGAATCTCCCAGATTTACATGCCTAATTTCTCCAATGAAGCAATATGCATAACAAACATATTTCTAAAGATCTTTAACTAGAGGTACATACAATATTGCAGTTTCTAAGGGGAAATTACAATAATTCAGGGTTAAGAGGGAAATAAAAGAGAAAGAGAACAAAACCAATGATTGCTAGGCACGTTGACAGAAAGCCAATTGGGGGCAATCTCCTTTGGCATAGGAGTTTACATTCAAAATAAATGCATTCGACCTCCCACAGTTTAATTCACTACATCCCAAAGTTCATTCTGGATCTCTTGGTTTAGTGTATGGTTTCTGCAGGCTTTTTTATGACACCTTCTAGAAACAGTTCACTTTCTTGATTTGGTGAGGTAGCAAGTTTCTTATCCTAAAATTACTCTCAAAAGAATTTAAACTTTGCATTATAGGATAATAATACAATCCTCTGAGAAGGGTGTTGACCAACAGATGGGTCACCCTGGGATACATGGTTGAGTTATGATGAATATGAATCAATTGTCAAAAGAAAATTAAAAACCTAAAAACCCAAATAAAAAAAGAAAAAAATAACTTCTGGATGAAACATGTCTCCAAACTTGTAGCCTAGAAAGATTTAATGAACCCCAGTTTACTTAGCTTAATGGGGGCTTCTAGATTCCATGTCGATAAACATAAAATATCAAAGTCTTATGTATAAAAATTCTAAGTAAGGAAGAATAAGCCCATAACACAATTTACCTTGTATTTATCTATTTGTACATATATTGCAATCCCCCCAGTAGACTATAAGCTTCTCGAGGACAAATGATCAGACAACAGGCATTTATTAAGTACTCTTCAGAGAGGAGGCACAGTCTATCTATGCACCTATATTCAGAAATTTCCAGCTTGAAAGTATTTTTTTTTTAGAAAAATTTTTTCCATGGTTACATAATTCATGTTCTTGCTCTCTTCCCCCTCAACCCCCTCCCCCCCATAGTCAACATGCATTTCCACTGGTTTCTTCATGTGTCATCGATCAAAACCTATTTCCATATTATTGATAATTATTCTTGGGCGGTCATTAAGAGTCTACAACCCAGATCCTGTCCACATCAACCCATGTGTCCAGCTTGAAAGTATTTTGCAAGATTGAGAGCCAGGCCTTGATATGGGAGGTCCTAGGTTCAAATATGGCCGCAGATACTTCCCAGCTGTGTGACCCTGGGCAAGTCACTTGACCCCCATTACCTACCCTTCCCACTCTTCTGCCTTACGTAGTATTGGCTCTAAGGCAGAAGGTAGGGGTTAAAAAAAAAAAAAAAAGAAAGAAAAAGTATTTTGCAAAATACCGTTTGACGTCCAGAAGTTTAGAGCTACTAAGGACCTTTAAGGGCTACTAGGTAGAACAGTGGATGAAGTTCTGGAATTGGAGTCAGGAAGATCTTTCTTCTTGAACTCAAATATAGCCTCAAACCTGTGTGTCTGTGTGACCCTGGATAAGTTACTTAATCTTATTTGCCTCAATTTCCTCATCTCTAAAATGTGCTGGAAAAGGAAATGGCAAACCACTCCAGTATCTTTGCCAAGAAAACCCAAATAACATCACAAAGATTCAGACATGAGTGAATACAGACAGAAAACAACTGAATAACAAAAAAAAAAAAAAAATCAAAGACCCTTATAGTTTACTAGTCCAACTGAGGCCTAGGCAGTGGCTTCATAAATGAGAGAGTTGAGATCAGAATCTAGGCTCTGATTTCAAATCTACCCTGCTGTCCACTGTGCCATGGATATATGAAGAAAGTTGTGAATTTGGTGTTAGAGGACCTTTGCTATTTACTGTCTGTGTAACCTATGACAAGTCGCTCCAACTCTCTGAGACTCAGTTTCCTTATCTGTAAAATGAAAGAGTTGCTTGGACTAAATGGCCTTCAAGGTCCCTTCCAGCTTAGTATTTATGATTTTTAAGAAAACAGCCTTCCTCCTAAAGGAGATTGGCTTGAGCAGAGGTAGGGAGCTTAAGAGAAAATGACCCTCAGGATGAAGTTTGATGAATGATAGATATGTAAAACCTTTTCCTTTTACCTATTTGGGGAATGACAAACAATTCTTCTCTCTGGCCTGGAACACCCAGCCACTGACTATAGGACCAATTTCCTAAATATTCCTAATGCAATTTTTAGTGTAGGCTTGGTTCTAGGAGGTTCTGTTTCTCTAGGGATTACATTTTGAACCAGTCAGCACAGTCCCCCCATCCCCATCCCCTCCATGCCCCTTCCCATGATGGAAAATCCAAGGACAAAAGTTCTTAACCTAGGGACCATAAACCACAGAGGAGTCCATGGATGGATTTCAGAGAGTCAGTGAACTTGGAAGGAAAAAATAGAGCTTTATTTCAACATAATTAGGGTGTGGTTTTTTTTTTTTTGTAATCCTAAATATTTTATTCATTTCAAACCATGATTTCCAGAATGAGTCCATAGGATTTACCAGAAAGCCAAAACCATCCAAGACACACACAAAAAGTTAAGAACCTACCCTAGTGGCTTCCTCAGTCCCTGAACTATGGACTGAAGTGGCCTGCCCAGGATATAGGTGTGGACCAGATGAAAGAGAACTTCTGAAACCCTGGGAGGGCCTTCTTCTAACTCTGGGTCTGAGAAGTAGAGATAGGGAGAGCAAGGATAAAAAGAGACACATAGATAATAACAAACCTTCCTCCTAGCCTATTGTTCTCAAATTTTGTGACCTTCTACACCACTTCCCACCTCCCCACCTTTCCAAAGTTAGACCAGAGCTACTAAGGATCACAGTTCAAAAGATCCACACATTTCCTACTTTTCTTTAAATACATACCTTCTGTCTTAAAATCAATCCTAAGTATTGATCAGAGTTAGGCAATGGGGGTTAAGTGAATTGCCCAGGGTCACACAGCTAGGAAGTATCTGAGATCAGATTTGAACCCAGGTCTGACGCCAGACCTGGTGCTGTAACCACTGTGCCATCTAGCTGTCCCAGAATCCAAACATTTCAAGCTAGTAGAAACCTAAGAGACCTTTTATTTTTCCTATTGTCCCTTAATATCTGAAACCAAATATTTACTGAGCAAGTACAAATGCCTAGCATTGAGAGACTATAAAAGAGTAAGTTCCTGAGAGCTTTTGCTTAGGTAGAGAAATATTGTCAGACCATTTGTACAGGATTTGGGAGAGATCTGGATTACTGTGGCAAGAATTCTGGGCTATGGGGTCAGGAGATCTACCTAGATTTTTCTAGTGACAAAATTTCAAAGTGAGAAGGGACCTCATAGACTGTCTCCCCAATCCATATGAGGTATGATTACAAGTAGAGGGGTTCTGAAATCATAGGAAGTGGGTTCAAATCTCACCTTTGATGCCATATTATCTGTGTGATCTTGGGCAAGTCATTTAACTAGTTTCTGGATTTCTTTTCCTCATCTGTAAACTGAGGATATTGAATAGCCTTTGAGGTCCCTTTTAGTACTACATCTGTGATGCAAGGATCCACCTTCAACCTACCTGATGGATGGAGCAACTAAGCCTTAGGTAAAGAGGACTCCATTACCTCCCAGAGACTCATTTGACCTGGTGCCAGCTCTCTTTTTTAGGAAGTTTTCCTTACATGGAACTAAACCTTCTCCATAACTTCCATCCATCACTCCTATAAATATGCCACTCTCAGGGGTCAACCAGAACCAGTCTAACTCCTCTTTCTCAAGTCAGCCCTTCATATTCTTGAAGACATCTGTCATACTGCCCCTAAATTTTCTCTTCTTCAGGCTACATTATTTCTCAGTTTTACAAGCCCAAGCCTACCATGAGCCAGGCACTTTGCTGGGAGTTGGGTAGGAAGGGGGATTACAAATAAAAATTCAGAACAGTCTCTATTGTCCATTTTACTAGAGGCATTAAGATTTGTAATCTCAATTGTTTTGATGATTACCACTTTGTAAGAATAATCACCAAAATAATCTGATACCGGCTAAGAAATAGAGCAGTGACCAGTGGAGTAGATTAGGTACATAATACAGAATAGTATAGTCATTTGTCCATAGTAATCTAGTGTTTGATAAACTCAAAGATCCAAGCTTTTGGGACAAGATCTTACTATCTGACCAAAAACTGCTAGGAAAACAGTTTGTCACAAACTAGGTACAGACCAACATCTCACATTGTATACCAAGATAAGGTTAAGTGGGTATTTGACTTAGATATAAAGGGTGAAACCATAAGCAAATTGGGGGAGCATGTCAAATCAGCATTTACTTGTCAGATCTATAGATAAGAGAAAAATTTAAGACCAAAGAGGAGAAAGCATTATAAGATATAAAATGGATAATTTTTATTATATTAAGTTCAAAAGGGTTTGCACAAACAAAACCAATGCAACCAAGATTAGAAGGAAAGCAGAAAGCTAGGGAAAACATTTACAGCAAATATCTCTGATATAGACCTTATTTCTCAAATATATAGAGAACTTAGTCAGATTTATAAGAATATAAATCATTCCCCGCTTGATAAATGGTCAAAGGTTATGAATGGGCAGTTTTCTGATGAAGAATCAAAGCTATGATTTTTATGATCATTTGAAAAAATGCTCTAAATCACCATTGATTAGAGAAGTGAAAATTAAAACAACTCTGAGGTGCCACCTCATGCCTATCAGATTGCTTAATATGACAGAAAAGGAAAATGATAGATGTTGGGGAGAATGTGAGAAAATTGGGAAACTTGGTGGAGTTGTGAACTGACTCAGCCATTCTGAAGAACAATTTGGAACCATGCCTAACAAACTTTAAAACTGTGTTTATCCTTTTATCTAGGTCTATATTGCAAAGAAATCATAAAAAAGTGAAAAGAATCTATAGCAGCTCATTTTATAGTGGCACAGAACTGGAAATTGAAAGGAAAATTGCCCACCAATTGGGGTACAGTTGAACAAGTTGTGGTATATGATTGTAACATAATGCTATTGTGCTATAAGAAATGACAGGTATAAGCAGGAAGATTTCAGAAAAAAAACAAAACTGGAAAGACCAACATGAACTGATGCAGTGTAAAGTGAGCAGAACCAGAACATCATACACAGTCCCAGCAATATTATACGATGAGCAACGAGTGCAAATGACTCGGCTATTCTTAGCAATTTAATTATCCAAGGCAACCCCAAGGACTCATGAGGAAAAATGCCATCTGCCTCCAGAGAAAGAGCTGATGGAGTCTGAATGTATATGGAAGCAGACTGTCTATAACTTTCTTCACTTTTTTTTGTTCAAGTTTTCTTCCACAAAATGACTAATATGGAAATATGTTTTACATGATTGCATGTGTATAACCTATACCAGATTGCTTATTGTCTCAGGGAAGGGGAAGGGAATGGAGGAAGGAAGAGAGAAAATTTGGAATTCAAAATTTGATAATCAGCTATGAATGACTTAACTATTATCAACCAGGCAAGAATCCAGGATACCTCTAAAGAGACTCATGATGAAAAAAGTTATTTAGTGCCATAGAAGGGGCAAGATAGAGTCCAAATACAGATTGAAACATATAATTCTTTACCTTATTTCCTCCATGAATTTTTCTCTAGTGTAAGCAATATGTGTCTTGTTTCACAACATGATGAGCAGGGGAAAATGTATTATATGATAACATTATCTGCCTTTTGGGGGAGGAAGAAGGGAGAAAATATGGTTTGCAAAAAGTCAGAAAATGAATGTTAAAAATTGTAGGGGGGGGGCAGCTGGGTAGCTCAGTGGATTGAGAACCAGGCCTAGAGACAAGTAGTCCTAGGTTCAAATCTGACCTCACATACTTCCCAGCTGTGTGACCCTGGGCAAGTCACTTGACCCCCATTGCCTACCCTTACCACTCTTCCACCTAAGAGCCAATACACGATATTGACTCTAAGACGGAAGGTAAGGGTTTAAAATAAAAATTTTTAAGTGTGCTTCCTAGTGGGTAGCTGGATGGCTCAGTGGATTGAGAATCAGGCCCAGAGATGGGAGGTCCTGGGTTCAAATCTGACCTCAGACAATTCCTAGCTGTGTGACCCTTAGCAAGTCACTTGAACTCTCCCTGTTGTCTAGCCCTTACCATTCTTCTGCCTTAGAACCAATACACAGTATTGATTCTAAAATAGAAGGTAAAGGTTTAAAAAATATACATGGTTCCTACCTTTAAAAAAAATGAATGTTTTTATATATAACTGGGGAAAATAAATATTTCAAAAGATTTGTAAAGCACATTTCTCTCTCAAATACATATATATTATATATATAATTTCATTTGATTTTTCTAGCAACTTCATGAGATAAATACCTTTATTGTCCTCATTTTACAAATGAGGAAACTGAAACTGCTTTACCCAGGGTCACAACAACTAGTGAGTCTCTGAGGCAAAACTGGAATCCAAATCTCCTTGGCTTCAAGTCCTGGGATCTGCTTATTTTGCTCTCAACAAGGACTTGTAGAAGTAAATCCAAAGTATACAGAGAATATATACAAAGTAAATACAATATGGTTCCAGGAGGATCAAAGCACCTATAGTGAGAGAATGGGAAACCTCACCTAGAAAGAATCATCTCTGTTAAGCCCCCCTAGTTCCTTCAGTAATAAAATGGGAAAACTAATACCAACCCTACCAGAATCCATATGAGAAACAAAGGAGGCAGGAGTGTGCTTTAGGCAGCTTGGTAGGACACATTGTTCAATTTTCAGTGTGAGCATTTACATGTCAGAAATCAGCAAATGCTACAAATCAGGTCTTGGTATATGGTGTTGTTGATTGTCCAGACTCAAGAAAGTAATGGAGAAAAATGTTAACAGTGGAGACTAAACTTCAAAGTATGGCATGTATACACTTTTCTTTTAAGAGTGCTGGTTGTTAAACATTTACTAGTACATCTCTAAGATAACATTTACTATTTAGGGCAACTAGTTGTATAGTGGACAGAGTGCTGAGCCAGGAAAACTCATCTTCTTCTCTTCCTCTGTTCAAATCTGGCTTGAGACATTTCCTAGCTATGTGACCCTGGGCAAGGCACTTAATACTTTATACCTCCATGGAACAAGACCCACATGCTGGGTACCCTTAGTGTCCCTCCTTTTCCTGCCTATTTTTGTGTGTTGTCTTCTCAGATTGTAAACTCCTTGAGGGCAGGGACTGTCTCTTTCTCTCCTTCTTCCTTCCTTCCTTTCTTCTGTCCTTCCTTTTTTTTTTTTAATCAATTGTGCCCTTAATGCTTAGCCCAGTGCCTGGCACATAGTAGGTGCTTAATAAATGTTTATTGGAATAGATCAGATAAAATAAATCAGATAAAATCAGGAATAAATCAGATTTAAAAATTCGTCTTAATCTAGATGGATAGATAGGCAAATACTTAGATATATTTTTGTTAAAAAAAATTTTTTTTTTTTGTTAAAAAATTTTTTTTATCTTGTCCTCATTCCCCTGACCATCTCCCCATCTCCTTCTAGTCAGTATAGGAAATAAATGTATATATAACTGGTAAAAAGGGGGCAATACAGATAAGATTATAAAGAGGAACCTGGAAGTCATGTGTAAATCAGCCCAAAGATCAACGGAACATTCTTTACAAATTATATCATTTAGTAACCAAAATTCACAACCTGGTAATATGTACAGACTCAGCAGAAGCCATCTAGGCACTGTTGTCAGCCTTCTGTTGTTATGATAAGTAAATTCCAGGCAAATTCCAGACTTCCACTGTTCCAGACCAAAAGATCATCAAATAGCACTGATAATTTTGAAATGATGTAGACATGTTAACAAGAAAGTTTTATTAAGTTTGAAATGATTTGGATATGTTAATGAACTAACTTTGAGATAGCACAGATAAGAGTTAGTCTGTTCCCCCCAAAAAAACATGAAAAATGAAAGCTCAAACTTTTGCACCCCCACTTCTCCACACACACCTAATCCATGTTTAGGTGAATAATACTTTCTGCCTCTCTCCCTCCTCATCCTCTTCCTATTGCAACTTATAAGTTTGACTCCTTGTCAAAAACCAGTTACACAAAAGCTCATCACAAATAGTGAACTAATCCATTTATATAACAAAATAGCAAATAGAAATTGGAGAATTTATACAGATTCAGGGGTGTGCTTGTTCTGGTTTACAAGCAGGTTGTTAAATTTTCAGTGTGAATATTTACATATTAGAAATTGATAAATGATAAAAAAAACACAAGGTTTGATTTGTTGCATTATTGATCATCTGACTTATGAAATTGATAGAGAAAATGTTCATATAAATTAAACTTAGAAAGAGTGTATCTTGGGGGTAGTGAGATGGCTCATGGATTGAGAGCTTAACCAAGAGAGAAACCCCAATCTCAGTCACAGGGAAGTTCCCCCTGAACCTCAGGGGAAACTAACTGAAAATCAGGGATATGTTAAATATCCAGCTTCTTCTACATGTCTGGAGTTTCCAGAGTTTGCCTTTCTCTGTCTTTCAACATGTCTGGAATCAGTCACCAAGTGAGTCTGACACTAGTCTTTTCCTTTCTTGAAGGAAGGACCTGCTCTCCAAACTCTTTCCCAATCTGGCACCTCCCTAATTTTCCAGGATTCTTACACTTCCCTCTCTTCCATGCCCCTTTACCATCTAGTTACACTGGATCCCTTGCAGTTACTGACACATCATTTAATTCCACACCTTTGTACCCCTATCATTAGAAAACTCTCCCTTCTTGCCTCTATTTCCTAGCTTCCCTAGCTTCCTTCAAGGATCCATCCAAACCCCACCTTCTGCAAGAGGTCTTTCCCAGGCTTTCTCCCTCTCTGGTCTAGTATCATCTCCCCAAGATTATCTTCCATTGCAATGTATATATCATATATGTATGTTGTTATTTACATGTTGTTTTTTTCTATTAGAAGGTAAATTCCTTGAGGGCAGGATTTATATTTTTGCCTTTCTGCGTGTAGTGCATATAAACTGTGAGAATCTTTCTCCCAAATCACACTCTGGCAGGGAAGAGGATAATTGATATAGAACCTACTAGAACTAGGCAAAGTGATAAGTACTTTTTAAAAAAATTCCTCACCTTCTATCTTAGAATCTATACTAAGTATTGATTCCAAGACAAAAAAGCAGTAAGGGCTAGGCAATTAGGGTTA
This sequence comes from Gracilinanus agilis, assembly GCF_016433145.1. NCBI lineage: Eukaryota > Metazoa > Chordata > Mammalia > Didelphimorphia > Didelphidae > Gracilinanus > Gracilinanus agilis. Next base: position 69,923,515 of record NC_058132.1, read on the forward strand.
TTCCCAGAGTCACATAGCTAAGAAGTATCTCAGGCCAGATTTGAACTCAGGACCTCCTGTCTCCAGGCCTGGCTTTCTATCCACTTAGCCACCTAGCTGCTCCATGCTAAATGCCTTTTACAAATATTATCTCATTTGATTCTACTAACAATCCTAAGAGATAATCGCTGTTAGTGTTCTCATTTTAGAATTGAGGAAACTGAGGGAAATAGAGATTAAAGTGACTTGCTTAGGTTCACACAGCTAGGAAGTATCTGAAGTAAGATTTGAACTCAAATTTTGATTCCATGACCAGCTCTCTATCTACTGCTCCAATAGCTGCCTCTCAGAAATAAATCTCAAGTCCCAGTGGAAAGCTACATATACTCCTCAGGGTTCTAAAGAGATTCTTGTAGATATTTCTAGTGCCCTCAATATGAACCCTCATCAATGTAAGTAGTTAATGCTTATTGATTGACTTATTTTTCAACCCCTTCTAAACTGGCTTCTGTTCCTAACCTTCAATTGTACTTGCTCTTTGAAAGGTTACCAATGATCTCAGATTTGGAACTTCTGGATTCTGGCTCTGATGCTTCTGGAAGTTTTCATTTGGAGGTTTCTTTCAAGAGGTCATTGGTAGATTCTATTTCCACCTTACCTTCTGGTTCTAAGATAGCTTCCTCTTTCAAGATTATCAATTGAGAACAATTTTTTTTTCAAACCAGACTTAGAGAGCTTTTAACTAAGGTGACAGAAAAGGAACAGTTGGTATAAAACACCCTCCATCCTTAAATTTTGTGACATACTGTCCCACAAGTAAATACAGAGTCCTCAAAGAGAGTGGGCTCAAACTTGGAAAGTACATGCAATAAAAGGGTCACATAATTCCTGGTTGCCAAACGTCATATTCTCCCACTTGTGGTTAGCTTATAGTATAGTTTCTTTGTTGGGCACCTTCCAGAACCATGATTCTACATGTAATTTGTCTAGCTCCTGGTGTAGACACTGTTATCAGTTGATATGGGGATATTTCTGGGAAATAGATGGGAAGATGGGAAGTCCAGTATCTTCTAGACCCTTTGAAATTGACAGAGTCCTCCTCCAGCCAAGGTTGGAGGAAAGGAGGACACCTAGACCAAACCAAGGCTAAAGACTCTTCTTCCCCACCCATCATCCCTACCTCCAGCAAGATTTAGTTAGAACACCATACTTGTTTTAATCTCTAAAATAACTTCCTTCTCCATTCACTGAATAATTTTTAGATGACATCTGGAGCATGACCAAGTCTCTTAATCTTAATCAAATCATATTCTGGCACAACATTGCTTTTCACACTTAGTCTAAAGTCTATGATTGATTAATTGGGACTATTTTCACCTTTTTTAAGTGCCAAGGAATTTTCTCCCTTACTTTAAGTGGAATGGGATGATTTGATGGAATAAATCAGTAAATCCATTTATATCTCCCACAAAGCCTAGCACAGTGACTTACCTTTGGCATATTCTTTTTTTTTTTTTTAACATTTATTAATATTTGTTTTTAACATGGTTACATGATTCATGCTCCTACTTTCCCCTTCCCCCCTGCACTACTCCCACCCATGGCCAACGCACATTTCCACTGGTTTTAGCATGTGTCATTGATCAAGACCTATTTCCAAATTGTTGTTAGTTGCATTGGTGTGGTAGTTTCGAGTCTACATCCCCAATCATGTCCACCTCAACCCATGTGTTCAAGCAGTTGTTTTTCTTATATGTTTCCTCTCCTACAGTCCTTCCTCTGAATGTGGGTAGCGTTCTTTTCCATAAATCTCTCAGAACTGTCCTGTGTCATTGCATTGCTGCTAGTACAGAAATCCATTACATTCGATTTTACCACAGTATATCAGTCTCTGTGTACAATGTTCTTCTGGCTCTGCTCCTTTCACTCTGCATCAGTTCCTGGAGGTCTTTCCAGTTCACCTGGAATTCCTCTAGTTTATTATTCCTTTGAGCTCAAACCTTTGGCATATTCTTAATAAATGCTTATTCACTGACTGACTTTTTACTCCTTTCTAATCTGGCTTCTGTCCCCACTCCTCAACTGTACCTACTCTTTACAAAGATACCAAGGATCTCTAACTTGGAAGCTCTGGATCCTGACTATGATATTCCTGAGAGTTTTCACTTGGACATTTCTTTTAAAAGGTCACCGGTGAATTCTTTCTAGTTCTACTTTGCCCTCTGGTTCTAAGAGATCTAGGCAGTTTTCTTTTAAGACTTCTTGAAATATGGTCTCTAAGCTCCTGTTTTTGGTTATAACATTCATATTGTCCAATGATTCTCAATTTTTTTCCTCCTTAATCTGTTTTCTAGTTTTTGCTATGAGATACCTTCTACTTATTTTTCACTTTTTTTTGGCTTTATTTTAAAATTCCTTGTTGCCTCATGAAACCAAAGGTTTCTTTTTGGTCTGTTCTAATTTTTAGGAAATTTGTTGCTTGGGTAAGGCTTTGTACCTTTTATGCCAATCCTTTCCAATGTTTTCTTCCATATCTTTCATTTCTTTCTTTTTTCATCCAGTGTTCTCATATCATTTGTAAAAAAATTTTTTTACTCTTTAAAAAAACTCTTGTTTTATCTCTTTCAGGAATTCTAGCTGGTTTTTGCTTGTAGATTTGTTTTGGAGTCATTCTCTTTCCCTAGGTTTATGTCTTGAACATCTCTGTCACCATATGAGTTCTTTATGGTAAGATTCTTCCAGTCTACTTCCTGACTTTAGACTTGATGTTAGAACTGTACTCAAAGATACTTCTCTTCCTCAATCTATTTTCCAGGTCACTTCTTGTTCTATGAGATACTTTGTGTTCTCTATTTTTTTTCAGTCTTTTGAATTTGTTTTAATATATCTTGATGTCTCATGGAGTCATTAGCTTCTATTTAGTCAATTCCAATTTTCAGTGAGTTATTTTCATTAGTAAGATTTAGTATCTATTTTTCTGAGCTACTGATTTGCTTTTGATTTCTTTTTTCCATAGTTTTTTTTAAAAATAATTTTTGATTGTTTTTCAAACTTTTGCTTTAATTATTCCAGTAGTTTTGGTTGGGCTTATGTCCCAGTTGCATTTTTAACTTAAGTTTTTGCTTATTGTTGTTTTTTAAAACCCTTACCTTCTTTCTTGGAATTAATACTAAATACTGGTTCCAAAGCAGAAGAGTAAGGGGTAAGCAATTAAAATTAAATTACTTGCCCAGAGTCACATGGATAGGAAGTGTCTGAGGCCAGATTGAACCCAGGACTTCCAGTCTTGAGGCCTGACTCTATTCACTAAGCCACTTAGCTGCCCCTCTTATACATATTTTAAAAATATTTTCTTCTTTTGGAACAGGCCCAGCCAGATGTACTTCTAGACCTCACTGTGGGTTAGTGCCAGGGCCTGGGACTTCAAGGGGTGGGTCTGAGGTGCTCTTTCTCTATTGTAGCTCCTGTCTCCAAACTAGAAAGTTAGCTTATGCCCAATTGCAGAACCTAGCTAGGTAGGGAAATGGAGGGTTGGTCAGCACTCTTCTGTCTATAGTTTTGCTTCAGGTTCCCCCTTATCCTGAGAAAATTGACTCTGCCTATCTTTCAAATTGTGTTCAGCAAGAGAGCCCCATGACTCCATCTTGCTGTTAGATTGGGATGCCTGTCTTTTTTTTTTTTTTTTTAAACCCTTAACTTCTGGGTATTGGCTCCTAGGTGGAAGAGTGGTAAGGGTGGGCAATGGGGGTCAAGTGACTTGCCCAGGATCACACAGCTGGGAAGTGTCTGAGGCTGGATTTGAACCTAGGACCTCCTGTCTCTAGGCCTGACTCTCAATCCACTGAGCTACCCAGCCGCCCTGGATGCCTGTCTTTTTGAAGTGCTTTTTAAAGATTGGTTATAAAAGGATAGTCAGAGCAATTTTGACTTTTGCTGCTAAGTCTTCATCTTGACTCCATCTCAAGGGAATTACTATTCTTTTCTTTTGGGATTGCGTTTTGAGCTTTCCTGTCACCATTATAGTTCTATATCACAGTATTCCTTTTTTTTGGTTGCTCATTCTTCCAGCTTATTTCACAACTGAATTTTATTAGGCTCTGTGCACATCTGGAGGGATTTTCTATCCTAAACATATCCTGTTACACTCTTCTGCTGCTTTCATAGCTTAGGCTAAGATCCTTTAAACTCCCAAAGTGATGTGATCTGGGGCAAAATCTGCTCACTGTCTTCTTGGTCTGAGCTCTATAAGTTTCTGAGTCAAGCTTTTGGACTGTTGACTTGTCCCTGGTTGAGAGTTTCAGAAGATTGCTACTGAACTCAATCCCCTGGGAGACTCTTCAGTTCAAAGTTACTGAACTACTGCCTCTCTTTTGGTCTTTTTCATGGACACTGATGTGCTCTATTCTCAGTACGCTCCTGGCCCAATCCTATCCCAACTGTCCATTGACATTTCTGTCTCTGTATATTGACCTGGGCTCAACAAATGACTTATTGTAACTTTTTCTGGATTTTCCCATCAGGATTTTGTCAGGTGGAACTTCCAAGTCTATTTAGAGAAGTTTTATTAAATGACCTCTTTATTGCTACATCCAAAGGCCATTTTTCTTGGTTCTCATTGTACTTGACCACTCTGCAGTTTGGATACTATTGACCATTCTCTTCTTCTGGACTTTCTCCCCTATATGTTTTCATGAAGCTCTTTGTTCTCTTCTGACTTATCATAGTTTTCTTTATAGAATCATCTCCTTTGTCTTTCTAAGTGTCCTTTGTCTAATCACCATCCATGTCCCAAACTCTATGCCTGGGTGGAAAAGTCCTAGCTTCCTTCAAAGTACAGCCCAGATTCTGCCTCCCACAGGAGTCTTTTCCTGATTCTCTACAGTTATTAGCCCTCTCTTCCTATCAACATTATTTTGTATACCCTCCAAAATTCATTCTCTTAGAACACATTGTCCCCTCCAGCAGAAGAACAGAACTTCCTCCAGCTCAGGGATAGTTTTGGGTTTTGTCTTTATGTCCCCAGGGTCTAGGATTGTGTTTGGTATCTTTTTTTTTAAACCCTTAACTTCTGTGTATTGGCTCCTAGGTGGAAGAGTGGTAAGGGTGGGCAATGGGGATGAAATGACTTGCCCAGGGTCACAAAGCTGGGAAGTATTTGAGGCCGGATTTGAACCTAGGACCTCCCGTCTCTAGGCCTAACTCTCAATCCACTGAGCTACCCAGCTGCCCCTGTCTGGTATCTATTAAGTGCTTAATAAATGTTTATTGATTGAGAACTGAGAATGGGTTGGAGACCGGATTTCTGGATAGCACCAGAGTTCAAGGCCTAAGCTTCTCCCTTTGATGACCATAACTGAAGACCAGTGCATGAGAAGTGATGAGACCAGGAAAGGAGAGACTGGACCAAGTGCTAGAGACCATCAGCTATCACAAAGCCCAGGGGATGATCAAATCAAGGACGGAGAAACCAACCTCTCTCCCTAAATTTCTCCTGTCCTCCTAGTTTATATTCTGAGGTCTAGAGGTGGGCCCCAGATATATAACCCTTTTCTATATTTCCCTTCATAAGCCATGGGCCAGTGTAATTCAGAAATGTCTAGGAAACTATGTGGCTACTACAAATTGATTGCCTGAGCCCAGTGTTTGAAGCAGGTCGTCTTCAACAAAGACGGGGAAATTCCAGGTTCACAGGAGAGTCATAGATTTCCTGCGTTTCATAATTTTGAGCAATATTTCCCATTATCCCCTATTCCAATTTAGAACTTGGCCAGCCTGGATTTTAACTTGCTTAGCCTTTCAGGGCCACAAGTCGTGGAAGTGTTGGGGGTTCTCACTCATAAACAAGGAAGACTTTTTGAGGAGACCTTGAAAGTTGGTAGGTTGAACATAGTGACACCTGGTGGACAATTCCTATATTATAATATTGAATGGATAATTAATATAGACTCCTGTATATGTTCATATAGTATGAATTAATATAACATACTGAATTTCCATAGGCCTGAGGAATATGGCTCACTAGAGTTGTTTACATTATTGCAATGCCCCAAAGTGTCACACATCTGACAAAGGTGAACCGACGAATTCAGATTTGAAATTGGAATGGAATGAAACTTTGGGGAATCATTTAGTATTTAATAAAAAGAGGTTTACTTAGCCACTCACCAAGGGTATAGCAGGTGGAGACAACCCCGTCATCCTGAGGCTATGCCGCATTTGGAAAGGAAATTAGTCTATAGAAGTACAAAATTTCATTTTAAAAATTATTATTTTTTTTAAACTCTTAACCTTCTGTTTTAGTACCTAAGTGAGAAGGGTGACAAGGGCTAGGCAGTCGGGATTAAATGACTTGCTCAGAGCCATACAGCTAGGCAGTTTCTGAGGCCAGATTTGAAACCAGGTCCTCCTGATTCCAAACCTGGTGCTCTATCCACTATGGTACCTAGCTAACTCCAAGAAAATAAATTTTTTTTTTTAATTTTAAAATTTAAAATGAAACTTTAACAATTAGAATTGGGCAAGTGGAAGCTAATGGAAGCTATGAAACATCAAGAAACAATCAAAGTCAAAAGAATGAAAAAATGGAAGAAAATGTGAAATAGCTCATTGGAAAAACAACAGGCCTAGGAAATTGATCAAAGAGAAATAATTTAAGGACTGTTGGACTACCTAAAACCCACATTCAAAGAAAGAGCCTCGATAGCCTATTTTGAGAAATTTTCAAGGATCTTTCTTGATATCTTAGATCCAGAGGCTAAAAAAGAAATTGAAAGAATTTACCAATCACCTCCTGAAAGAGAAATAATTCAGGGGCAGTTGGGTAGCTCAGTGGATTGAGAGCCAGGCCTAGATAGAGATGGAAGGTCCTACGTTCAAATCTGGCCTCAGACACTTCCCAGCTGTGTGACCCTGGGCAAGTCACTTGACCCCCATTGCCCACCCTTACCACTCTTCCACCTATGAGCCAATACACAGAAGTTAAGGGTAAAAAAAAAAGAGAGAAATACTTCAAGCTGCCAGCTAAAACAATTCAAATACTGGGGAACCACAATTAGGATCACATAAGATTTAGCAGCTTCCATGTTACCTGAACAGAGGGCTTTAGAATATGATATTCTAGAAGGCAAAGGAGCTAAAATTATTATCAAGAATAACCTACATAGCAAAACAGTATAATCATTCAGGGAGAAAAAATAGATATTCAATGAAATAGATGACTTTCAAGCATTTCTGATGAAAAAATCAGAGCTGAATAGAAAATTGTACATTCAAACAAACTCGAGAAGCATAAAAATGCAAATATGAAAGAATAATCATAAAGGTCTCAATAAAGTTAAACTATTTACATTTCTATATGGGAAAATGATACATATAACTCCTAATAACTTTATCATCATTAGGGCAGTTTAAAGGAGTTTATAAAGAGAGAAGGCATGGATGTGAGTCAATTATATTGGAATGATCTCCCAAAAAAAAAATAAAATGGAGTAAGAAAGAGGAGCAGTTAGGTAGCTCAAGGGATAGAGAGCCAGATCTAAAAATAAGAGATCTTGTGCTCAATAGCTCTGTGACCCTGGACATTTAACCCCCATTGCCTAGCCCTTACCCCTCTTCTACCTTGGAAATGATATTTAGTATTGATTCTAAGACAGAAGGGAAAGTTTCTTTTCTTTTTAAGAAGGATGAACTGGGAGAAGGGAGAGGAGAGAGGTAGAATGGAAAATTTTTCTCACATAGAAAAGGCCCTCAAAGAAGAATTTTTACAGTGAAGAAGAAAATGGGGAGGGTGTGGCAAGGAATGCTTGAATCTCACCCTCATCAGCATAGATTCAGAGAGGGAAGAAGATACACTCAGTTGTGTATAGAAATCTAGCTTATTCCTTAGAGAAATAAGAGGAGAATGAGATCAGAGAAGGGGGTAGATGACAAAAGCAGGGGGGGAAATAGATCAAAGGAAGTAGCAGTTAGAAGCAAAATAAACTTTTTGAGGTAGGACAAGAAAAAAAGAGAGAAAAGAAATAGAAGGAAATAGGATGGAGAGAAATCCACAGTTAGTAATCATAACTGTGAATGTGAATGGGATGAACCCACTCATAAAATGGAGCAGATAGTATATAGAATTAGAAACCAGCATCCAACAATATGCTGTTAAAAGACAGGCTTGAAACAAAAAGACACACAGAGTTAAAATAAAAGGCTGACACAGAATCTAGTAAATTTTAGCTAAACAAACAAACAAAAAAAGATGGATAGTGTCAACCCTGAAAAACACAGAACCACTAAAGTAATTAGAACAAGTCTTTAATGAGGACAAGGAAGATAATCCTCAGATCAGCCACTACAAAGTCAAGAGCAGGATACCACATAGAGCTGAAGTTCTGGGACTGTGGGAACAATGTCTCCAGGGAAAAAAAGCCCCTTTAAAGATTTTCTAATGAGCTGAAGAACTTAGGATCTTATATACCTTTTGGGGAAATAAAGGATAGGAAAGTTCAATTGATTGACTTTACAATGGACACAGGGCAAGGAGGAACCAGGGGCTGGGCTACCCAGAGCTGCCTCTGATAAAATGGTTGAAATTTTTAAGATAAAAGAGTACTTAAGATTTGATTATATCTACTAATTCTATCTAATCTGAGATCGCTGGGTACTTTAAGATTTATTGCTCAGTCTAAGACAAGGTCAGCCTAGGACTTCTCTTAAAGCAAGTTCCCAAGGCATAGGGGCAAATTTGGGGAGTTCCATTAACAAAATTGATAGTAGCAATCATGATTTCAGACAAGGTAAAAACCAAAATAAACCTAATAGGCAGGGAAACTACATTTTGCTAAAAGATATCATAGAAAATGAAATAATATGAAAACATTTTACAGCAAGGTTTTCTGATAAAGGGCTCATTTTAAAAATATATGCTGATGGGGGCAGCTAGGTAGCTCAGTGGGTTGAGAGTCAGACCTAGAGATGGGAGGTCCTGGGTTCAAATATGGCCTCAGACACTTCCCAGCTATGTGACCCTGGGCAAGTCATTTAACCCCCATTGCCTACCCTTACCATTGGAACCAGTACACAGTATTGACTCCAAGACAGAAGGTAAGGGTTTAAAAAAACAAATAAATAAATAATATGCTGAGTATAGAACTGAGTCAAATTCATAAAAATAAGAGCCAAGCCTCAATTGATAGATGATTAAGAGATAAACAGGCAGTTTTTCAGAAGAAGAAATCTATAGTTATTTGAAAAAATGCTCTAAATCACTACTGAGTAGAAAAAGGCAAATTAAAACCACTCTGAAGTATTACCTCATATCTATCAGAAATGACAAGTGCTGGAGAGGATGAGGAAAAACAGGTATTCTAATGAACTATTGGTGAAATAGTGAGTGAATTGGTCCAAACATTCTGGAGAACAATTTGGAACTAGACCCAAAGGTCTAAAAACTACTTTCTCTTTGACCCAGTGATATCACTACTAGATCTGTATCAGAAAGACCAAAAAGGAAAAAAAAAAAAAAGAGGAAAAAGGATCTATGTATAAAAATATGTGGTAGCAAAGAACTGGAAATCGAGGGGATATTCACGAATTGGGGAATGGCTAAACAAATTGTAGTATATGTTTACTGGAAAAAACACAGAACTATTAAATAGTTAGAAAAACCACTATTTAATTAAGGAAAGGGGTTCAGTGCTTTCCTCAAGGCCTCCACACCAAGCTGTGTGCTAACACCCATGAAGAGTTCCCAGACTCAAGATTCTGGTTGCTCTGCTCACTGACCACTGGGAGAGTCAATCTTGCTAGACTGACAACTCCAAAGAGACAGTAAAGTGGGAAGCTTAAATACCTTTCTGGGGGAGCATGAGGACTGAGGATGAGAGGGATACGTGATTGGCTTTACAATGGTAACAAAGGAAAATGAGGAGTCCCAGACAGGAATAACTGTGAGGGGCTGATGCTTTACAAAGGACACAAAAGGGGAAGATCCAGACACCGGATTAGCCCTCCCCACCTAAATTACTTTAAGGTCTATTGTTAGTCTGAGACTCTGAGGTTGGACTTTCCCCTCAGGGAGAAACTCTCTCGGGACAAGGTCAGACTTTTCACCTTTTAGCTAACTAAACTGGGGGTCATGGAATCTTGCCAGGCTACAAGTTTGGGGGCTTCTAGATCCACCTTGACAATATTTATTGTTGTAATGTTACATTCATGTACTTAAAAGAAATGATGAGAGGGGTGGTTTCAAGAAAAAAAACATGGTAAGACCTTTATGAACTGATGCAAAGTGAAGTGAGAAGAACCCAGAGAGCAATGCCATAATGATGTGTCCACATGGAATCTAGAGTCCCCAAACTTGTAGCTTAGTGAGGTATGATGAACCCCAAGTTTAGAAATAGTTTGTAGTTTGGAGACCCCCCAAAGATTGTGCTAGTTCCCTGTTCCCGTGGGAATCCATCCTGAAGGGAATCTCAGGCTAGCAGTAGCAGACTGAATAATAGACCCCAGTGTAAATGCTAAATACCCTTTTTGTCTTAGGTAGTTTCCCCATTGTAACAGAGATCCTGCCCAGGAAGACACACCTGGGCAGGGACCATCCTTTAGTATCCATTGTGTAAGCAACCCCCTTCCCCTACACCCTAGCCTCTAGCTATGATCCCTTTCTCTAGCTTGATTGTATCCTGTCAGTATAATGTCAACCATCTTCCCCAGCCCCTAGATCTTCCCAAATGGTATATAAATTCCCCAATTTCCTTTGTCCCTAGGAGTGGTCATCTAGCGCGGTGTCACTCCCAGGGGGATCAGGGAGCAGAGCGAAGCAATGTTCATTCAGACTCTGCACAAGATGCAGCTCCGCATAAGAGGCCAAGTAGCCCTCATCCCCCTTTCCCTTGATTAAAGAGTGGTTTTATGACTATTTAATAGTCCCCCGTTTTTTCTAAGTTAACAGATGATTAACCTTGAAAGACTTGATTGCTCTCTAATCAATACAATGATCCAAGAAAATTTCATAGGACTCACGATGAAAGATCTTATCCACCTCCAGAAAAAGAAGTGATGAAATCTGAGTTCAAATTGAAGTCTTGTTCTTACTTCCTTTAATTTTTCTTGTCTTAAAAATACATGGTTAATATGGAAATGTGTTTTGCATGGTTTCACATGTATAATAGATTGCTTGCTTTAGTGTGGGGGGAGGGAGAGGCGGAAGGGAAAAAATTTGAAACTCAAAATTTAAAAAAGAAAATGTTACAAATAAATAAGAAAAAAAGTAAAAATATTTTTAGAAAAAAGGAATTGGTGGCATAAATGCTATGCAGATACTGCTTTAAAATGAGCCTGATCATTTTAAGGTCAAGGTGGTATCAGGAAACAGTGTGCCCCTAGGTGTTGGGGTGGAATGTTTGTACTTGAATGCTTGCTATATTTTTGCAGTAATTTACATCCTTTTGTAAAATCTGGTTGGTAATTGGCTATTAGTTAAATGGCAAGGGCAATATAAATCACTGGTAGTTCACAGTGGAAGACACCATGTAATAAGGAAAGGGACATCCTAATGTCATGAGAAGATCCCAGGACTTGAATTTAATTCTGTGTCAGAGTCCCAGCTCTCTTACTTATTACCTATAGGAGTCATGAAAGCTGCCGAGGCCTCAGTTTTTCTTCTTCTGAAAAAAAAAAAAACCGGAAGAGCAGGAGAGTTTGGGCTGGGGAGGGATTGTACTCAATGATTCCCTAAGGAGCCTTGCAGTTCTAATGACTTTAGTCCTATTTTCCTAACCCAATACAAAACTGCTTTTAAAGCTTCCCGACAATTCCTTTGAACTGGGAACATAGCTGAGGGGCAAATTTTCCTGTACAAGGGCCTTCTCTGGTCTCGGTCCTTTTATGGGCCCTTGTCAGTAGGGGAATTCAGAATGCTTCTAGGAGGGCCAACCCACAGCTCTAAATATCAGACAACAGGAAGAAGGGACGACTATGCCCTGGGCACAAAAGTCTCTCTGAAGGCTTCCCACCAGGATTCCTCACAATACCCTACAAGGGATCTGGGAGGGGTGAACTGAGGGAATTTGCTTGATTTCTGAGGCAGCTGGAGAAAGAGGAATTTGCCTTAAATTTGGAGTGAAAAGATCTGGATTTGACTCAACTCTTCTATTAGTAAGCTGTGTGACCTTGGGCAAGTCATTCACCACTCTAGACCCCTTAGTTTCCTTATCTATAAGTGAAACCTAAAGGCTGAATGTTCACCTGGTGGTTGTCTTATGTGGGGTATAAAAAATATCTACTACAGATCCTTGCCAGAAAGCCTGGATTAATTCTTTCCCATCAGGACAATGAAATAGTCCCTGATGCTTGATTGGTCCAGAAGGCTAAGGCTCAAGCCAAGTCATCATTGGTTACTTAAGAGCATGGAAGAGGGAGCAGCTAGGTGGCTCAGTGGACTGAGAGCCAGGCTCAGGGATGGGAGATCCTGGGTTCAAATCAGACTTCAGACACTTCCTAGCTGTGTGACCCTGGGCAAGTCACTTAATTCCCATTGCCTAGCCCTCACTGCTCTTCTGCCTTGGAACCAAGACAGGATTGATTCTAAGATGGAAAGTAGGGGTTTAAAAAAAGAGCATGAAAGAAGCTAGTCACCTCTATCAGCTCTCAAGCCCCCTTTACTAGATATGCAAATAAGGGGTAAGAATTGTGCTTGTCCTGAGAGGAAAGAGCTGATCCTAGTAACTAAGAGTCCTTGCAGATAGATAGGTTTCTGGAGGTGGGAAAGGAAGGGGATCAATTATATAGTACTGTCAGCTTTGTTTTGGGAACCCCTAACATAACAGCAAAGCCTAACATGTGTATAACCCAGTGGAATTGTGTGTCATCTTTGGGAACGGGGGAAGGAAGAGGGGAGGGAGACAACATGAATCATGTAACTATGGGGGGAAATTTTTAAAATTAAATTAAAAAATAATAATTATTATGAAAGATAGCCAGCCAAGGCTGTGTCTCTACAGATAAGAGCCCAAATCAGTGTCACAAGAGGGCCAAGGGATAGAAAACTTTAAAGGCCATGAATCAGAATTATAGAACCTTTAGATTAAGAGCTGAAAGAGAATGAATGAATGAATGAATGAATGAATGAATGAATGAATGAATGAAGAACAGTGAACATTTATTAAGCACTCACTGTGGGCCAGGTCCAACACTCACGTTTCAAGACCCAGAACAGCTAAGTGCTCAAGATCTTAGACCCAGTCAGGGGCACAGCTGAGGCCTAGAACTCAGCTCTCCAGTTTCTAAAAAGTGTTATTAGGGAAAGGAATAGACATTTATATAGTGCCTGTTATGTGCTGTTGCTTTACAATGATTATTTTATTTGATTTTGCAATAATAGCTAATATTTATATAGCACCTACTATTTGCCAGACACTATGCTAAGTACTTTACAGATATCTCATTTGATCCTCACAACAACCCCATGAAGTAGGTGCTGTTATTATTCTCATTTGACAAATGAGGAAACTGAGGCAAACACAGGTTAAGTGACTTGACCAAGGTCACATAGTTAACAAGTGTTTGAATTTGAATTCAACTTTTCTTGACTCCAGTGCTTTATCCACTGCACCCCTTAGCTGCCTCTATTATGATTAGAAGCAACTAGGTAACCAGTGGATTGTCTGCTCAGACCTAGAGTTCAGAAGACCTGGATTCAAACTGGCTTCAACCACATTTGCTAACTGTGTGAACCTGGGCAAGTCATCTATCTGATAGCCTCAGTTTTCTTATCCATAAAATGGAGATAATAATATCAATTTCCTCTCACAGTTGTTCTGATAAAATGTGATATTTGTTTTTTTTAATAAATTAATACATTTAGAATATTTTTTCCATGGTTACATGCTTAATGATTTTTCCCTCCTCTCTTCCCTCCCCACTTCCTGAGATGACAAGTGATTCCACTGGGTTTTGCATATATCATTGTTCAAAACCCATTTCCATATTATCAATATTTGCAATAGAGATCATTTAAAGTCAAAATCCCCAATCATATTCCCATTGAACCATATGATCCATCATATGTTTTTCTTCTGCGTGTCTACTCCCACAGTTCTTTCTTTGGATATGGATAGCGTTCTTTCTTATACATCCCTCAGAATTGTCCTGGGTCATTGCATTGCTGCTAGTAGAGAAGTCCATTACATTCGATTTTACCACAGTATATCAGTCTCTGTGTACAATGTTCTCCTGGCTCTGCTCCTTTCACTCTGCATCAATTCCTGGAGGTCTTTCCAGTTCACATGGAATTCCTGCAGTTCATCATAAAATCTGATTCTTGTAAAGTGCTAAATAATCATGATTAGTTGTCATCAGGTTTCTGAATTGTCTGGATCCTAAGACTTCACTTTAAAAAAAATTATTCATTCATTCATTCATTCATTCAGTTATTTATTTTGAACATTCTTTTTAAAAATTTTGAGTTCAGAATTCTCTCCCCTCTAGTCTATTGAAAAGGTAAGCAATATGATATCCATTATACATGTGAAGTCATGCAAAAAGTATTTCCATACTGGTAAGGCTTCAGCTTCTACTGTGGGAAAAAATGAGAGAATGATAGCAGAAAGGAAGTATGGGAGGGTTGGGAGGGGCAGGTAAGTAGTTTAACCCTTAGAAGAAAAAGTGGGGAGAGACCTGGCTTATCCCCAAATGGGTCTGCTTTCCCCACCAATCCCTTTGGCAGAGGACCCACCCCTTCCAGTTTATTATGGAATGAGGCAATGCATAGGGAAAGTTCTTTGTCCTTTCAGAGTACCTGTGGAGGTACTCTGGGAGTACTCTATGGGAAAAGGCAGAGAGCTCCTAGGTGGCTTTGCCTTAAAGAAACTTATTAATTGTATGACCTCGGGCTTGTTAATTGAGACAAAAGCAACCAGAGACCTCTGGGATCATGGAATTTTCATTTAGAGAAGCATCTAAAACCCCAAGGTGACTATCACTTTCATAGTCACCTAGTTAGAAAATGGCAGACCTGGGATTGGAATCCCAGTCAATCTCTGCCTCTAATACAAGAGTTCTTCTTATTGCAACTGATGTTCAGTTTTCTCCTCTGTGAAATGGGTATAAGGATAGTGCACATTTTACCTTTCAAGGCTGTTAGAAAAGCCACCGAGGCAAGGAATGAGAAAGTGCTTTGTAGGTTTACCAATGAGGAGAATCACTGGATCATAGATTTAGAGACAAAAGGGACCCTAGAGGTCATCAACATCAATCCCCTCATTTTTTCTGAAGACTCTAGAGGTTAAGGGACTTACCCAAGGTCATGTGGTTTATATTATAATAACAACAATAATAGCTAGCACTCATACAATACTTGCTTTCCCACAAATCCCTTTGACAGAGGACCCACGCCTTTTAGTCTCCTTTATAAAGCACTTTATACACATTATCTTATTTGTAGCAAAGCCAGGAGGTGAATCCAGTCTTTTGACTCCCAATGCAGCCATTATAACCTTATCTGTAAGATGAGAGGGTTGGACCAGCAGACCTTCAGGTCCATTCCGGAACCACTGAAGGCTGCTAATGTGCTTTTATCAGGGCTCCCTGCAAACTCAGACCTGTCTCCTGGACTGTTGTCTCAGAGGACCTTGGGTGAAAGAGGGGGATTCCCTCTCTTGGGCTTGAGGGCTTTTTCCTAACATTGTCGGTGCATGCTAAAGGCTTCAGGTTTCATCCCCTGTTATTCAGCCTGCCAGGGACCCCTTACTGTTCTGTCTCTACATTCCTTAAACCCTCAGCCTCTCTTTTCCTCCCGCTTCCAAGATCTCCATATGGCTGGCTTTTACCTCTCTTGTCCCCCCATCCCCATCTCTAACGGTAGGGTGGCCACTTCCTGGAGGCCCCCAGCTTTTGGATGCCTCCTCATCCATCCCATTTCAAGCTTGGCTTTGTATTATACGTGTGACCCTGGGCATTTGCTCCCTTCCCCACCCCCTTCCCAAGCTCTTTGGGTGAATAACATGTTCCAACTTACTTCTCTGTAAGAGCTTGGGTGGGGTCACCTGCCTGCAAGGACACCTCACCTTCTTCCCAGAAGAACTGGATCCCGCCCCAAGGGCCTGGGTGAGACATAGGAACCCTTTCCTAACCCCCTCCTCCCTGGCCAAGAGAAGCTCAGATCTCCGGATGCCCCAGTCAAGCCTCTCACTTAGAGTGGAGGAAGGAGGAATAGTTCTCCAGGACTGCCTCTAGAGGAAGATTCTATGATTAAAGAAGAAGGAAGGGGCAGCTAGGTGGCTCAGTGGATTGAGAGCCAGGCCTAGAGATGGGAGGTCCTGGATTCAAATCTGGCCTCAGACTTTTTTTTTAAATCCTTCCATCTTAAAATCAGTACTGTGTATTGGTTCCAAGGCAGAAGAATGATAAGGGCTAGGCAATGGGGGTTAAGTGACTTCTCAGGGTGACACAGCTAGGAAGTGTCTGAGGTCACATTTGAACCCAGGACCTCAAGTCTCTGGACTTGGCTCTCCACCGAGCTACCCCTGGCCTCAGACTCTATTTCTGAGCTGTGTGACCCTGAGCAAGTCACTTAATCCTCATTTCCTAGCCCTTACTGTCCTCTGCTTGGAACCAATACACAGTATAGATTCTAAGAAGGAAGGTAAAAGTTAAAAAAAAAAAAAAAAAGGAGGTCAGGAGAGGAATTAGGAAGGGGCAGGAAGTATCAGATCAGCCTGCCTGCCTGCCTCCTCCCTCAGGCTGCTTTCAGAGAAAGTGTCCAGGACTAGGGAGGTGATATGATGAGGCCACATCTGGAATGCTCTGGTTTGGTTGTTCCAGAGGTCTATTGATGTAGAGATTGGATGGACTTTAGAAGGCAACTAATCCAATCCTTTATTTTAGAGTTCTGGATAAGGTGTAAACAAGCCAGAATACATGCATCTAGATGACAGCAAAGGACCTCTGAGATCATGGCATTTCATAATCAAGTAAAGGAACTGGGATGTTTACTGTAATAGAGAAGAGAAGACTTCCTTCAAATGGGTCTGATAATTGTCTTTAAGTATTTAAAGGCAGGAGGAGAGATTAGCCTTCTAAAATCCTTGTTCCTGTGAAAGGGGAATTTATCCTTAAATTTAATTCTTACAGTCCTTAAGGGCAAAATCTGGAGCATGGGACAGAAGCTCACCCATTTAAAACTGGGGCCATTTTAGCCCGAATCCCTTCATTTTACAAATGAAGAAACTGAGGCCAGGAAAGCTAAATAATGTTGTGAATCAGCTGATATTTGAACTTAGGTCATTTAATTTGGGAATCAGCATTCTTTTGCAGAAAATTCCTAACTATTTTTCAGTTATGGCCAACTCTTTTTTTTTTAATTTTCTAAAGTTCATTTATTTATTTTAGAAGATTTTCCCATGTTTATATGAATCATGTTCTTTCCCTCCCCTCCTTCCACTCCCCTCCTGTAGCCTAGTAGCAATTCCACTGGGTTTTACATGTTTTATTGACCTATTTCCCTATTATTAATATTTGCACTAGAGTGATTGTTAAGAGTCTACATCCCCAATTATGTCCCCATCAACCCATGTGATCAATCATATGTTTTTCTTCTGTTTCTGCTCCCACAGTTCTTTCTCTGGATATAGATAGTGTTTTTTCTTATAAGTCCCTCAGAATTGTCCTGGATCATTGCATTGCTGCTAGTACAGAAGTCCATTACATTGGATTGTACCACAGTGTATCCATCTCTGTGTACAATGTTCTCCTGGTTCTGTTCCTTTCACTCTGCAAAAGTTTCTGGAGGTCATTCCAGTTCACATGGAATTCCTCCAGTTCATTATGCCTTTGAGCACAATAGTATTCCATCACCAGCATATAACACAATTTGTTCAGCCATTCCTCAACTGAAGGGCCTCCAGTCATGGCCAATTCTTCATGATCTCATTTGGTGTTTTCTTGGCAAAGATAGTGGAGTGGTTTGCTATTTCTTTCTCCAGCTCATTTTTCAAATGAGGAAACAGAGGCAAACAGGGTTAAGTGACTTGCCTAGAGTCACATGCTAGTAAGTTTCTGAGTCAAGATTTGAACTTAAATCTTTTTGATTTTTAAGACTTTTGACTTTGACTTAAGTTTTTGACTTTTGACTCCTGCTCTGTCTACTGCATCACCTAGCTGCCTAGCTTTGTATTCCTAGCTCTTAATAAATATTTGTTGAATTGATTTGCACCCCAAATTCCATCCTTTAGCTATTAAATTATGAGACATCTCTAACTTTTGCTTTACCCTTCTTTTCTGAACTGTTTGTCTCTAACACTATCTAAGAAATTGTCACCATTTGCTATGTGATCAGAGGTACTTAACATCTTACAGTTATTCCCCCATGCCATCCGTTATTGCCACGAAATTTTCTATTTTTATCAAAATTTCATTTAAAAGTTCTACTTTCCTTCATCCCACTTCTTTTGATACTTCACCAAGCTCTGGGCCTCCAGCTCTTGTTCATTTCTTCATTCCTCCCTTCAGAGAATCAGATGACAAAAGAGAGAGAAAGAGGCCTGAAAGGCCATCTAGTCCAATCCACTCCTGAATAAGAATTCTTTCTATAGTGGTCTGAGAAGTGGTCATCTAGCCTCTGCTTATTTTTGTGGTTTAGTTTTTTTTCAGTCATGTCCAATACTTTGTGACCCCATTTGGGGTTTTCTTAGCAAAAAAAAAAATTGGAATAGTTTGCCATTTCATTTTCTAGCGCCTTTTATGGATGAGAAAATGGAGGCAAACAGGATTAAGTGACTTGCTCAGGGTCACACAACTAGTAAGAATTTGAGGCCAGATTTGAAATCAGGAAGATGACTCTTGATTCCAGGACCAGAATCCTTTCCACTGAATCATCTAGCTACCCTGATTACAATGGAAGAATTGACAGAATTTGGCAATGTATTGATATGAAGATGAGACAGTGAGGCATCAAGGATGACACCTAGATTTTGACCTCAATAATAAGAAAGTTAGAAAAAGAAGGTTTTGGGGGGAAAGTTTTCTATGGGATATTCAACTTGAGATGTCCAAAGTGGCCAACATGGCATAAAGGAAAGTGATAAATGTTGGAGGAGATGTCGTAAAATTGGGACACTAATGCATCGCTGGTGGAGTTGTGAATTGATTCAACCATTCTGGAAGGCAATTTGGAATCATGCCCAAAGGGATTTAAAAGACTGCCTGCCCTTTGACCTAGCCATACTACTACTGGGTTTGTACCCCAAAAGAGATTTTTTTTAAATGGGAAAGGACCTGCTGGTACAAAAATATAGCAGCTCTTTTTGTGGTGGCAAAGAATTGGAAATTGAAGGGATGGTCATCAATTGGGGAATGGCTGAACAAATTGTGGTACATGATGGTGTCGGAATACTATTATGCTGTAAGAAATTATGAGATGTCCATAGGCAGTTGCAGATGGTAACTGGAGATCAAGAGAGATATTAGCGCTGCATCAATAGCTGTGAGGATCATGGGTTTAGAGATGATCATTAAACCATAAGCTCCTTTAATTTGTTTTAAAACCCTTACCTTCTCTCTTACAATTAACATTAAGTATCAGATCCAAGGCAGAAGAGCAATATGGGCTAGGCAATAAAGGTTAAGTGATTTGCCCAGGGTCATACAGCTAGGCAGTGTCTGGGGCCAGATTTGAAACCAGGACCTCCCATCTCTGTTATGCACTGTTGTTTTTCAGTTGTTCTAGTTGTGTCCAACTCTTTGTGACCCCATTTGGGGTTTTCTTGGCAAAGTTCCTAGAGTGGTTTGCCATTTCCGTCTCCAGTTCATTTGATAGATGAGAAAACTGAG
The DNA here is from genome assembly GCF_016433145.1 of Gracilinanus agilis. Lineage (NCBI taxonomy): Eukaryota > Metazoa > Chordata > Mammalia > Didelphimorphia > Didelphidae > Gracilinanus > Gracilinanus agilis. The sequence continues at coordinate 69,943,309 of NC_058132.1, forward strand.
GTAAACAAGGTTAAGTGACTTGTCCAGGGTCACACAGCTAATAAGTGTCTGAGGTCAGATTTGAACTCAGGAAGATGGAGCTTCCTGACTCTAGGACTGGCACTATGGCTCCACCTAGCTGTAGTTATTTCATCTTTGGGAACCTGTTTTCTCATCCATAAAATGAGGTATTAGACTCAACCTGTAATGTTCTTCTGGCTCCAGAACCCAGATACTATGCCCCAGGGGCTCTCCAGCTCTTTGAGCAGAGGAGAAGGTAGAGATTTGGAGGGAAGGGAAAGGTCTGTCACTAGCAGGCCAGAGTATAGCACTCTAGGAAAGTCTGGACAATTGGAGAACTGGGGATACTGAGGACTTTGATGTCTTGGGGTGGGTGGGGGAGTGGGGAGTGATGTAGATCTCAGATTATCTGGTGAAGAGAAGGAGATCCAGAGAACCAGACAGAACAGACATAGACAGAGGCAGAAAGGAGGCTCCAGTTCTAGAGCTACTAACTCACTGCATGCTCTAGGTCAAGCCATTTGCCTTATCTTGACTCCAGTTTCTACATCTGGAAACTATTTGGATAGTAGGAGTTCTTAACCTGGGGGTTCATGCACCCCCTCAACTCATAGACTACCACTGGAAAAGGCTTTTTGTCTTTTGTTGTGTTTTTTTTTTTTTTTAAACCCTTACTTTCTGTCTTAGGATCAGTTCTAATACAAGGGCCAGGCAATTAAATGACCTGCCCAGGGCCACACAGCTAGGAAGTGTCTGAGGCTAGATTTGAACCCAGGACATCCAGTTTCTAGATCTGGCTCTTAATCCACTTAGCCACTTAGCTTCCCTGTGCTTTGTTTTCTAATTTTTTAAAGCTTGAGAAAAACTTGTTTTAAAAATATTCTTATAGCTGCCATTTCAATATAATTGGTTTCCCTAGCAATCATCTGTGTTTTATTTTACATATTTGAAAATATGACTTGGAGAAAGGATCCTGAGGTTTTTATGGGCTACCAAACACAGAAGCAGGTAAGAACCTCTAGCATGCATGTGATCTCTCTGGTCTCTTCCTGCTCCAAATTCTCAAAAGACATCCTATGAGATAGAGAGGAACAGAAGTACTGGAGGATTTCTTTCTTTCTTTTTTTTTTTTTTTAACCCTTATCTTTTGACTTAGAATCAGTACTGGGTATTGGTTCCAAGGCAGAAGAGAGGTAAGAGTGAGGCAATGTGGGGTTAAGTGACTTGACCAGGGTCATACAGCTAGGAAGCATCTGAGGTCAGATTTGAACCCAGGTCCTCAGGGCCTTCCTTGTCCAACCCTAGCTCCCTATTTACTGAGCCATCTAGCTGCCCTTCCTCACCCCCACCTCCCAGAGAGGATGTCAAGAAGAAGAGATAGAACTTGAACAATGACTGGAAAGGGATCTCAATCACTAGGGACAGAATTTGTCTACTGGTTTTCCCAGTCCTGAGAGCTTGGTTGCCCTCTTCTCAACATCATCTTAGATGGCTCCTATAAAAAGGCACCTATGTCTAAGGATAGTGGGCAGCTACCCAAAGCTTCCCTATTCCTAAATCTTATTGAACCAGACTGACACACTGCCTAGAATGTTATCCCTTTAAGTAATGTGCCAGGAGCCTTCTGGAGACATGTGCCCTGTCGTTGCCAGAACTACTTGGTAGAGATTGTTAATGATGGTCCTGAGTATCTGAAATCTATTACAGGGAAGAAAGTGAGGTTCTTTTTGGGAAAGGGGGTGTCTGGAGCAGCTTGGACAGATACTATAGCAGTCTAGATTAGAGAAGAGGCTCTGAAAGCTCACTGAATGTGATACTGCTGAAGATAAGCTTCTCCTCAGCTTGTAGCCCTGCCTCCTGAGACCCCAGAAACTCTCTAGTCAAACTGTCTTATTTTACAGAGGGGTAGACTGAGGCCTTCCTCAAAGAAGTGATTTGCCAACAGTCATACAGCGGATCCATGACAAAGTCAAGATGAGAACCCAGATCTCCGGATTCTCCTAAACTAGGCTTTCCCCACCCTGAAGCATCACCCCCATCTCTTTCCAGGTGGATATTTAATTATTGGGGCGCACTAGCTGCCTTCCCTTGCTGCTCCACAGGTTTTAAATGTTACTCTCATTTGCCAAAGTAAAGCCTCTCACATGTCACTTGGGAAACCAAGGACCTCTTCTTCCCCTTTATATTGTGGCAGTGGGGTGCCATAGGAAGGACAATGACTTTAGTGGCTGTGATTTACTACCTGTGAGACTTCAGAAAAGTCATCTATCCTCTTATCACCTGTCCCTTGGCCTCCCTGAGCCTCAGTTTCCTAATCTATAAAATGGATGAAGAGATTGGACTAGGTGATTTATAGGACCCCTTCCATTTCTAAATGTAAAATGATCCTATAATAATACTCTTGGGAAAACCTAGGCACAGAAGGCCAATATTCAAATGCTCTAGGCCTGTTCGCTGCCTGATTTTCATAAGGACCATTGTGTGGATTCCTTCAATAAGGCACTGTCAATAACCACTCAAAAAGAGAACCATCTCTCATTTCCTTGCTATACTTGGCAGTTCCCTGGGCCTGGAATCCACTCACTCTTCACCCCTACCTCAAAGAATTTTTCCCCAAGAAGAAGCTTGAATTTCATCTTATATATGAAACCTTTTCCATGCCCTCCAACTAGGTCCTGCCCTCTAGTCCATCCTCTATTTACCACCTTTCTTTCTTTCTTTCTTTCTTTCTTTCTTTCTTTCTTTCTTTCTTTCTTTCTTTCTTTCTTTCTTCCTTCCTTCCTTCCTTCCTTCCTTCCTTCCTTCCTTCCTTTCTTTCTCCTTCTCCTTCTCCTTCTCCTTCTCCTTCTTGAGTTTTGATAGACTCCGACTCCGACTCCTCCTCTTCTGCCTCCTTCTTCTTCTCTTACCTTCTGTCTTAGTATCAACTCTAAGACATGAGAACAGGGGACAGATAATCAGGGTTAAGTGACTTGCCCAGGGTCACATAGCTAGGAAGTATCCTAGACCAGATTTGAACTGAGGACCACCCTCACCCCACCCATCTCTAGGCCTGGCACACTCTCTACTGTGCTACCTAGTGCCTCTGGAACTAAGAGATTAAATGACTTGGCTAGGGTCACACATTGAGAGGTATAGGGAATGACTTGAACCCAAGCCTTCCTGATATGAAAACCAGCTCTTTATCCATTCTCAGCACCTGAATTTGTAATCTTTTGCTTTAGAGAATGGTCTAAGTAGTTTCTGGAAGGTGAGATAAGGGAAAGACTGGGAAATTAATTACAGGACTGTAGATTTTTAAGCTTGATAGAAGTGAGAGACCATCCAGTTTAAACCTCCTTCCCCATTTTCTTTTCATATGTGATAATAGAATAATATTAAACAGATACCATAAACTAAAGAAAACAGGGGCTGGATTTTCATTCCTTTGCTCTTTAAGGCCAAGGATGATCGACATTTTTTTAAATGGTGGGAGTATATGCTCCATGGTTTGCTGTGTGACCAGGGTGAAAGTGAAGGCATCAAACTACATTGGTTGACAAGAAAAAAAAGCAAGAGATGTAACTGCAATCCAGGATCCCTTGGGACAGAAGGAAAAGAATCTAAATGAGTAAAAATAGAAAATATTAACTAACATTCACATTCTCTCTCTCTTTTTTTTAAGCCCTCACCTTTTGTCTTAGAACCAATACTATGTATTGATTCCAAGGCAGAAGAGCAGTAAGGACTAGGACAATGGGGGTTTAGTGACTTGCCCAGGGTCATACAGCAAGGAAGTATCCAAGGCTTAATTTGAACCCCCGACCCCCAGGCTTGAGGATTGGCTTTTAATCCATTGAGCAATCTAGTTATCCCCTAGCATTCACATTCTGACATGATAGAGACTGGAGAGAAAAAGGAGATGGCAATTCCTTAATTTCATAGGCAGAAACTAAGTCCCACAAGAATTAAGTGATCAGGGACAGCCAGATGCCTCAGTGAGTAGAATGCCAACCTGGAAGTGAGAAAAGCAAGGTTCAAATTTGGACTTGGATATTTCTTAGCTGTGTGACCCTGGGCAAGTCACTTAATCTCCTCTGCCTAATCCTTCTGCTTCCCATACCATTCAATTCCAAGACCTAAGGTAAGATTTAAAAAAAAAACAAAAAACTAGAATTAAGTGATTGCCTAAGGGTTTTGCAGTTGGCAAAGAAAGGATTTGAGATTGGAATCCAGGTGGTTTTTAAATTTAAATTTAATTTTCAAATTTTCTCCCTCTATCCCCATTGAGAAGTTCTTATCTTTTTACTCTGTCCCCACTTTAAGGAAGCCTGGTTCCTTTTCACTATGCCACACTCTGAGTCCACAGCCTCCAAAGAAGAGTTAGAGACAGGGAATTTACTACAGCCCCTCCTTTCCTGAGAGATGCTGGTGATACTGAAATGATAAACCTCTAATGAGGATGGGGGAGGGAGGGAGAAGCCCCTTTGGGTCTCTGTTCTCTTGAGTCACACAGTACACCAGATTGAGATCTGGGGGTAAGGAGATAGCCTCCCTCATGTCCAGTTTAAAAATTGGGCAGCAGGGATTTGAGTTGAATTTTTAATCTTCCCATATCTAGAGACCCATCCCACCTCCACCCTTTTGCCTAACTTGTCAGTCATTTTTCAGTCCTGTCTGTGACCCCATTTGGGGTTTTCTTGGCAAAGATACTAGAATGGTTTGCCATTTCCTTCTAGAACTCATTTTACATATGGGGAAACTGAGGCAAACAGGATTAAGTGACTTGATCAGGGTCACATTTGATCTCAGCTCCTCTTGACTCTAGAGCCAGCACTCTACCTCTTATGCCATCTCACTTCCTCCAACTAGTTTGCTGAATCTTAGAATTATGTTTCTTCTAGGAAGAATAGCTTCCCTGGTGTGCTCTCTTCCTAGAAAAATCATCCAGCATTTTCTCCAGATCTCTCCTTCATCTCTTCATGGCCTACTTTGTATGTATTTCTGGGTGTATATTTTATCTCCCCATCAGTGATGTTGGAGATAGCCTAGCGGGCAGGACCCAGGCTATTTCCCTGCTTCTAATATACTCATTTATTATTGTATTTTATACTATATATACTTATGATTTAAATGACACTCAAGTGGGAAGCATCTTGGGTCTCTCATACACAACCCAAGATAATATGGCTCCCTCATGGCTATAGACACGCACGTAATGGGGAACACACACATGAAGTCTCCTGGGTTTCATGATCTCCAGAAACTCATCATTCTGCAAGGCAAAATCAACTCCGACATTACCCTGCTCAGTTGTCTCTCGCCCCAATGGCGCCACTTCCTCATGCTCCCCAGTCTTCCCTCATTTCTTCTTCTTCATGGGTTATCTTCCCCCTTTAGATCAGGAGCTCCTTGAGGGCAGGGACCTTTTTGTCTCCAGCCTTTCTTTATATCTCCCAGCACTTCACAGTGCTTGGTACATAGAAGGCACTTAATAAATGTTTATGGACTCTTGATGTCATATGTGAACCACGCAGACACATAGATGTCATACTACTCTTCAGCAAAGCCTTTCTCCCGCCCCATACTAATTTCTGCTGAAGCATGAATGTACCACTGAGGGAGAAACGGGGAGCAGCCCATGTCAGAGAAGTCAAAGCACCCCAGCTCCCTGGAAGGCCATCTCCTATGTGGACTGCCTTTTCCATTAGAACATGAGCTCTTAGAAAGCAGGAACAATCTAATTCTGCTTGTATCTCCAGCACTTAGCAAAGTGATTTGATACAGTAAGCAATTAGTAAATGTTTTTTCATTCATTCCTGGCCAACTGGGTCCTGGGCTAAATAGTGAGTAGTGCCTTATAATAGCTAGCATTGATAGAGGCAGGTTCCCAGAATTATCTCATTCAATACAATCCTGGGAGGTATTATTTTTCCCTTTTTATATAGAAGGAAACTGGGGCAAATGTTAAGTGACTTGTCCAGGCTGATACAGCTAGTGTCTGAGGTCAAATTTGAACTTGGGTCTTCCTGACTCCAGGTCCAACATACTATACGCTGTGCCCCTTAGATGCCTCCTTTCCATGGTAAAGTCTTAGCTCCTTCTCATCCTTTCCTGATACCTATAACTCAGTCAGACTATTTCCTTCTTCTTATACCAGAATGCAATCAGGCTAGTCTCTAGGGTTTTTTTAGCCACAGACTACTTTTAGCCTGATTGGTTCCACCCCCATTCCTCCCCACCCATTTCCCATCCTTCCTATCCACAGCTAGAGACCCAATCAATCTTCCCAATATAAAAGTGATTTATCACTCTCCTGGCTAAAATCTTTCAATGGCTCCCTACTGCCTAAAGTCCAAATTCCTTGGCTTCAGAGCTGGATGACACCATAAATGGAGTCAAGAAGATTTGAGTTTAGACTTTGAAAGAATCCAGCTGGGGGGAAGGGGTAGCTAGGTAGTTCAGTGGACAGAGCACCAGGACTAGATTCAGAAGGACTTGGGTTCAAATCTGACCTTACACACTTCCTAGCTGGGTGACCCTGGATGAGTCACTTTAACCCAATTCCCTAACCCTTACCATTCTTTTGCCTTAGAACCAATCATTATGGATTCTAAGGCATAAAGTAAGGGTTTTATTTTTTTTTTTTTAAGAAAGAAAAAGAACTAAACTGATTAGCATGAGAATTGACTAAGATTCTAGAGGACTAACTATGAAACATACTACCCACCTCTTGATAGAAAGGGGAAAAGTCTCAGAGTGCAGAATGAGGTACAAATTTTTTAGGGACGTAACCAATGTAGAAATGTGTTTTGCTCTATGTTTTTGTAATAGGGGTTTTACTCTCCTTTTATCCTCAATTGGGGAAGGAGGGCCTATTGTTTGATTTTTAAAAATCAAATAAAAAAATTTAAGTTCAAATTTGGTCTTAGACATAGAGTAGCTGCATGACCCCGAGCTAGTCATAGCCTTCATTTACTTCAGTTTCTTCACCTGTAAAATGAGCTTAATGCTAGCACCTTCCTCCCAAGGTGGTTTTAAGGACATTTATAAAAGCATTACAGAAAAACTAACTAATTATTATCTAGTCCTCACCTGCCTTTACAGCATTCTTTCCCTTTCCTCCAAGACAGGATGGTCCAGTCCAACCATGTGTCCTTATTATTACCAAAATGTGTTGTGTACATTCCAACCTCTTTTTCAACAACCCCCTCTTCCTGCCAGAGATATCTTCTGTCCCTCAATCCTACTCAGTCTTCAAAGTTCAAATCAAGGACCATGTTATATTTGAGAAAAGAGTCATCTACATTTTGGAATACACCCTGGATTTGGTATCAGACCTACAGTAAATCTGGAAGAGACTAGATGACGACTTTGGGGACATTGTAGATGGGATTTGTGTTTTGAGAGGGATTCGTTTAAAGGATCATGGTAGAGCATAAAGGATATTGACTCTGGGGTCAGATGACATGGGTTCTGATATATACTGTAAGAGTCAACTAATCTCCTTGGGCCTCAGTTTCCTCATTTGTAAGTGAAGTTGGATTATCTGACTTCTGGACTTCCTAAGCTATGAACTTTGAGATTCTGGGGTGGACACAAAGGGAATCTTGACCACAGCTGTCAAAATGCCCGCATTCACTCTTGTCATAGGACCACCTGTCTGGGCCATGACCATCAGGTGGTGCCTGGTTCTTGACTAGTCCTGGCTCTTCCCTTGGCCAGCTTGTTCATTTGAGTTGTACATCTCAATGTGTTTTGGTTTTGAGTTCTTGGCTCTTGGTGGATCTTGCCATCCTCTCCAGATAGCTGTGATGCTCCCCTATCATATCCCTGCCCCTGGGGTTGGTAGACTGCTGGACTCATCGGGGAGACAGAGTCATTAAACAAAGCCCTTCCTCAGTAGCATCAGTTGTGAGATTCTTCATGACCCTATTTGGGGTTTTCTCAGCAAAGTTAGTGGAATGATTTGCCATTTCTTTCTCAGCTTGTTTTACAGAAGAGGAAACAGAGGCAACTAGGATGAAGCGACTTGCCCAGAGTCACACAGTTACTGTTTTGAGACCTGATTTTAACTCAGATCTGATTCCAATCCTGGCACTCAATCCACTGTGCCAACAAGCTGTCTGCACCTAGTAGTGTGCTCAGTGAAATGTTGTTCAACGTGTGGGCTGTGATACTGAGAGAGAATGTGTCCCTACATCATTTCATCTGCAGCCCAAATCCCCAATACCCTGCTTGCTTCCTTCATCCTCTTGGCCATTAAGTGCCACATTCCCAATCTCTAGGAGTCTTCTCTGTCTGATCTTCATTGCTCCACAGGGTGTACTCTTGTCTTTTTAACCACTTCCCCAAGCTAGTTTTTCTGCCCCTGGGACAGGATGTGAGAGGTTTGGTCCCTGTCAGTCAGGATATGGGAGGAAAAGGAAGAGAAAACACCATTTTTAATCAACCCACCTGCACAGAAACCAAGGGAGCACCTTTGAGGGAATGCAGGGGGTTGGGGGTGTGTGGTGTCCCTCTGGCCCAAATTAGAAAAGAAACCAGTTCACTTTACAAAGACTGTCTTAAAAAATCAAAAGGCTTCAAAGCACCAGTGGCTAAACCCGTTGAGTAAAAATACCGGAGTAGGGTGGAAAGGGGGGAGGGGAGGAGAAAATCAACTTGGGGATGGTGGGGGCTGAGAGGGGAAGCTGAGGAAGGATCTGGCCCAAGAGAGAAGACAGAAATCTAGGAATGTGTGCAGAAATCCTTGGAAGAAGGGAGGGCCTTGGAGAGGGTGCCACTTGAAGCAATTGGCCCAGAGACTGGAAGCATAAAAGGAAGGTAAGAGGGAATGCCAAACCTGGAGGGAGCTAACCTGAAAGGAGTTGTTTCCTCCCTCTTTGGTCTCTAGCTGACCAGAGGGCTAGAGAAAAGGGGTTTGAGTGCCAAGAGCCCCTGTCCTAGGAAGGAGGCATCAAAGGAGTAAATAAATGTCCCCAAGGGAGCTGGAGCCTGGGCAGAACAGGGAAGGACTATTGCTAAGTCCTGGACTAGAGGGTTAAGGGACTGACCCAGTTTTGGGAACACTTCACCCCTAGAGGGATTAGTGACTGCCAAAGGCCATGAGAGGCCAGAGGAGGTCATCAAAGGCCAAGATGAGATTTAGTTCCTTTTTCTCTTGAGATGCCTGTATTCCACAAGGCAATCCCCTGTCCAAGTGTCCCCCTACAGTTCCTCTCTCCAGACTTAATCGGCAGAATCCTTTCATTGTGCTGGATCAGGAAAGGGAATGGTACTCTCTTTTGAGCCAGGTGTCCAAAGCATTCTATCCAGAACTTAGTCCTGGTAGGACTGACCCTACCAAAAGAGGCTGATTCACCTGGGTTACTGTGTCTTGCCCCTAAGAAGGGAGGGAGGCAACAAGATGTCTCCTACCATTATGTTCCACCATAAAGGAGACACCAGTTTCTCCAGAGAGGCAATGGGCACTCTGCCCTTCCAATATCCTGGTCCCCCCTCTAGCGCACTCTCTCCTTCCTTCTGTGTCACAGATGTGAAAAGTACATCAGATTTGGCCCCCAAACTCCCTAATACCTTGGATTCCTGAGTTTTAAGGGGGTTTGATAGGCCCTACAGAAAGAGGGGTCACCCAGGAAGGTGTGTGTGTGTGAGATGTTAATTATAAACCTGGACATTTCTTACTCTTTCCCAGAGTTCAAGACACACAGAAAGAGACAGAGACAGAGGGACAAAGAGACAGACACAAAGTGACAGAGAGAGACTGAGGGGGAGGAAGAGAAGGAGAGAGAGACAGAGGAGGGGAGGAGAAGAGAGAGAGAGGGAGGGGGGAGGGAAGGAGACAGACAGACAGACAGAGAGAGAGGGAAGGAGACAGACGGAGAGGAGCTTTGTGGGTCAGGAAGTGGGTGGGGCTTGAGAAGGGGACAAAGGAAAGGTATACTAAGAAATGAAAGAGTAAGATGTAAAGCCAGGCTTGGGAGGAATCACTCTAACAGGCCCAGGTAGAAGTAATCCCAGAAGGAAAAGGGCCGGCCTCAGACTTGGCTTTCCTTTCTGGAAGGGCTGGGTGGGGAGCCCCTGGACAAAGGTGAAATGCATTCCTTCCGATGGGTCACTGGCCTCTGGCCGCTTCTCCACACCAAGAAGTGCCCTATTGCTTAAACAGAGCCCCTGGTAGATGGCCCTGGCAGTGGAGCTAGGCTGGAGGATGGGTGTGAGGCAGCGAGGAGGCTGAGGGGAAGATGGTGGCTGTACCTGAGTGGTGGTGGGAGCTATAAAGCTAAGAGCCACGGGGCTGTCCGATGCAGGCGATGTAGGTGGGGTTGAGGCTGCTATCTGAGCTGTATGGGTGGGGTGCCAGGTTACCGGGGAGCCCAGTGAGGTCTGGCTGGTAGGTGTAGAGGGGGGGGACAAAGGGTAGTCTGGGGCTGAGGCTAGGGCTGAAGGAAGTTTTCGTGTATTGTTTGCCTTTGGGGTCTTTTGACAATCTGTCCTCCCAGAAGGTGGGTGTCCACCCCACCCCACCCCCCCGCAACAGAAAGGGGAGGGGGCTCCACTGCGGGGGGAGGGGCTCCCCAGTGGAAGGAGTGGCAATGGCGGTAAAGGGAGGAGGAGGGCGGGTAGGATCAGAGAGGGGAGGTACAGGCTCAGTACCAGGGCCAAGTTTAAAAAACAAAATAAAACATACAAATCCCACGAGTTCCTTCCCCGCCCTCCCCCCAAGTTGCCGGGGCTCCGCCCGCAGGTCCGAGCCGGGGCTGTGTCCTCGCGGTCCAGCAGGGGGCGCGCCTGTCCGTGGCTCCGTGTGTGGCCGCCCCGCAGCGTGGGCGCTGGGCCTTGGCCCAGAGGAGAGCTCGGCTGGACGGGCCAGGTATGAAGAGGAAGGTGGCTCCACTACGGCACAGGAATGTCCGGAGGGCGGGGTCCAGTGTCCAGCGCCGCGGCGGGCCGGAGCGTGGGCTACCCCGACCTGGGGGGAAAGCGGGAGGGAATCACTGCCGAGGAAGCAAGGAGGAACCCCTCCCCTGGCCCGCCCCATCTCTAGCCCCGGTCCCAATGGCTCCTCCTCCTAGCTGTGCCCTGACGCTGCCTGTGCTAGCCCTAGTCCCCCCCTCACCCCCACCCCCGGGTTCCAATTCCCAATTCCAGTAGTGCCCTCCGCGCCCCCGGCCCCGCCGCGCTCTTGGCTCACAGGACCACACACTCAGAGCCCGAATGAGAGGACCCTATAAGCCTTGCAGTGCAAGCGGCTCTCGACCCCGTGTGCTGTCCACAGGAGCTTTGGAGGTCTAGACAAGCCTTCTCAAAAACAAGTTTTTAAGAGCATTAAGTGAGGGGCAGCTAGAGGACTCAGGGCATTGAGAGCCAAGTCTGGAGACACTTCCTAGCTGTGTGACCCTGCCCAAGTCACTTAATCCCCACTTAAGTGCCTCTCTTCTGCCTTGGAACCAATACACAGTATTGATTCTAAGAGAAGGGTTTTTAAAAAAGCATTAAAATAAATAGGATAACAAAGGAAACCAATTACATTGAAAGTTATTTTTAAAAAAACATAGGTTATCGACAGCATTTATAAAGCACTTTAAAGTTTGCAAAGCACTTTGCAACTATCTCATTTTATCCTCACAAAAATCCATTTCAAAGAGGAGGAAACTGAGGCAGACCGGTTGAGTGACTCACTCACAGTCATACATCCAGTAGAGAACTAGAACTGGGGTCTTCCTAACTCCAGGTCTAACACTCTATCCCCTGGATCACCTGGTTTGATTATTTTAAGAACCTAGATCCAGTCTAACCCCTTCATTTTATGGTCATTTCTTCCCCTGTAATCATGTTTCACTCTTTTTACAAATGAGGAAACTGAGGAGACTCAGAGAAGTCACTAGCCCAAGGTCTAGTCCAAATTGGGTCCTCCTATTCCAGTTCCTGCACTCCCTCTCTGTGCCAGGCTGCCAGGCCTGGCTCTGTGCCCAGTCTTGTCTCAGGTCCTGGCTCTAACTATGCCCCACCCCTGTCCTATTGCCTCGACACCCCTGGACTCACGTGTAGAGAGGCTGCAATTGTAAATGCGAAGTCTTCTGGGGGGCCTGGTAACCGTAGGAATCAAAGCCTCCAATGAAGTCAACTGTGGAGAGAGGGACCCGGGGGGCTCAGCAGAGGCAAGGCAATGGCCAGGACGGGGCAGGGTTGGCCTAAGAGGGACAAAAGTTATCTAGATGGGGTGGGACAGTGAGGGGGCAGGTCCAGCCCAAAAGGCTGGGTGTGCCCAGAGGGGCCTGAGAGGTGTGTGTGTGTGTGTGTGTGTGTGTGTGTGTAATGGAGAGGATTGCTGTCAGTTAGGGTCCTGGGGCAGAGTCTGGGAGCTGGGGGTACTCCATTGGGCTGAAGACCTTATCTTCCTCAGCCCCAGAAGACCCATCTCCTCTGGGGCACAGGGGCCTGCCTGGAGCAGAGACCCAGGAATACAGAAGCAGGATTCCCTCCCATTCTCCCTGCTTCAGTCCTGCCCTCCACTGCTTCCGATGCCCAGGCCTGGAGGGGCACTGTGGGGTACCAGCAGGCCATCTGGGAACCCCCACATCCAGGAATCTAGGTGTGGCACTCACAGCTGTCCTCTTCCTCCAGGAACACTTTGCTGACGTAGCAGGCATACACAAAACCAAATAGCTAGAGGAAGAGGGGAGATGGGTGACAGTCAGTGGAGCAAGGGGTGGGGAACCCTCTCCCCCCAGGTCCAGTCTTCCCCTGGGCACAGTGCTGAGTACTCTCCTCTTTTGAAGGGATTCTCCACCCTCCACCCAACCCTGAGTGACTGGTGCCCAAAAGTTCATCTCCCTGTGACCCACTTGCCCACTCTCAGACTCCACCAGGCTGGTGCTTAGACACAAGGACCATTACTCTAAGTCTGTACTGAGAGCTTCTTTGTTGTGGGGCATCGGCAGCCAGAATTAATGTTCCATTGGAGGAACCTTTGAGAGAGAACCCAAGATATCTTCCTGATTGGGAGAAGGCATCCACTGAAGGTGGCTCCATCTGTCAGCTCATTAATGGGGGCATTCCCTCCAAAGGTGCTGCCTGAAGCCCACTCGCACACCCCCCTCCTTCAGGACTCATCCATGCTCTCCCAGATATCGCACACACAGCAGGAGGGATGCCTGAGGAGACTCTAAATTTCAGAAGAATTGGGATTCAGCATTGCAGGTGTGATCTGACCAGCCAAACCACAGGTTCTGCCAAAAAACCATCAAGGATTGGCAGAGCACCTTCTATTGGTTCTCTCACTTAAGCCTTACTATAGGTGGCACAGAGAATAGAGTGCTGGAACTGGAATCAGGAAAATGTGAGTTCCAATCCAGCCTTAGACACTTACTAGCCTTGTGCCTCTGGACAGGTCATTTAACCTTGATCTGCCTCAGTTTTCTCAATTGTTAAAATGAGAATAATAGAACCTATTTTGTAGGATTGTTGTAAGGATCAAGTGAGATTTCTTTCTTCATTTCTGAATTTTTGTGAAGTGCCTAAAACATAGCAGGTGTATATGCTTATTCCCTTCCCTGTTGTGTCTGACTCTTTCTGATCTCATTTTGAGTTGATTTATTTATTTTTGGTGGGGCAAAGATATCAGAGTGGTTTGCCATTTCCTTCTCCAGCACATTTTACAGATGAGAAATGGAGGCTAACAGGGGTAAGTGACTTGCCCAGGGTCACACAACTAGTAAGTGTCTGAGGCAGGATTTGAACTCATGAAGGTGTCTTCCTAATTCCAACCTTAGTACTTTATCCATTGTGCCACCAAGATGGCCCTTTTCCTTCTCTACTGCCCTGGGGAAGTAGTTACTACATTTGAGAGTGGCTAGCGTCCTAGCCTTAGAGTCACAAAGACCTGAGTTCACATACTGTTTCTGACAGAACTAGCTATGTGACCCTGATCAAGGTACTGAATCTCTGTCTGTTGGTTCATTTATCAAAGAAAAGAGTCGGATGAGATGGCTTTTGGTCTCCTCCAATTTTAAATAGACTTGAGGTTCTAGCTGTTTCACCTCTGGGATTTCACTAGGCCAGCTACAATAGGTGTGGCATCTCTCTGCATCAATGCACTCGGTGGCCAAGTGACCACTTCCTGGAGTCTGAATTTCCTGTAAAATGAGGGAGTAGGGCTGGATGACCTCAAAGGTTCCTTCCAGCTCAAAATCAATTATGATTCAGCAGCAGCTTTTCTATAAATTATGCTTTTAAGTGAAAGGGAGGGAGTGATCTTTCCATGGTCAAACTTATCCTTTGTAACTGTTAGAGGCAGGATGTGAACCCAGGTCTTCATGATTCCAAAGTTGGCCCTTGTATCTGCTATGCCAATAGCTCATCTTGCTTCATGTATTATTATTTTACCCAACTTACAGATGAGAAAATTTCTCTGAGGCTCACAAAAGTCACACAGCTAGTTAAACATTGGAAGTGGGACTTGAACTAATATCTTCAGCCTAACGATCTAGAAAAGCCTTCCTCTAGGTGTTTTAACATTTTGTGGGTACCAGTATGGCACTGAGGCTGCCAACCAAGTAGCTGTTGCTCTGTGGCTGGCCCATCTCCCTTTCTGCTCATATCCTTCTTGTAAAAGATGCTCTCACCCTCATTATTTCTCACTGGATTGTCACCAAATCCCTATGGCTGAGGCAAGGAAGGGATGAGTATCCTCATTTGACAGGTGAGGACACTGAGAGGGAGAAACAATGAAGCATCTTCTCATCCCAGGTCATAGTCAGGATCAAGGTCTCTTGAGACTGAAATAAGTGTGATTTGAACTGAATTTATTCACTTATTCTGATCAATTCAATGATCCTAGACAATTCTGAAGGATTCATGATGAAACACACTGTCAACCTTTAGAGAGAAAATTGATTGAGTGCAGATTGAAACATAGTCTTTTTTTACTTTATTTTTCTTGTTTTTTTTTTCAGTGTGGCTAATATGGAAATAGGTTTTGCATGATTTCCCATGTATTACTGATATCATGCTGCATGTCTTTAATGGGTAGGGGAGAGACTGGAGGGAGAAAATTTGGAACTGAAAAAAAATTTTTAAATTAATGTCAAAAGTAAATAATTTTTTGGAAAAAAAGAATTTATTAGCTCTATGCAGGTGACTCCCAGATTTATTTATCTAGTCCTACCTTCTGCCTTTGGGCTCTAGTCCGGCATCACTAACTGCCTCATCAACATGCAGTTTCTGCTCTGGATGGGCCCATCTAGGCCTTATCTTGCCCAGTTCCAGTTCCTCTCTGAACTGCTCAGTCATTTCCAACCCATGCTGCCTTCCTACTCCCTTCCTACCTTTTCCAGCTCTCTTCTTTGTCTCTTTCCCATTAGAAGGTAAGCTTTCTGAGGGCAGAAATTGTCTTTCTGGCTTATAATGCATATCCAACATATAGCACAATATTTGGAATGCAATAAGTGCTTAATAAATGTCCTGCTTATCTATCTATCTATCTATCTATCTATCTATCTATCTATCTATCTATCTATCTATCTATCTATCTCTTTGCCTCAACTGCTCAACTGTAAAATGGTCATAATAATAGCATTCACCTGGCAGGGCTGTTGTGAGGATCAAATGAGACATTTTTTAAAAGTGCTTATTATAGTGGTTGGAACATAATAAGCACTAAGTGTTTCTATCTATCTATCTATCTATCTATCTATCTATCTATCTATCTATCTCTTTGCCTCAACTGCTCAACTGTAAAATGGTCATAATAATAGCATTCACCTGGCAGGGCTGTTGTGAGGATCAAATGAGACATTTTTTAAAAGTGCTTATTATAGTGGTTGGAACATAATAAGCACTAAGTGTTTCTATCTATCTATCTATCTATCTATCTATCTATCTATCTATCTATCTATCTATCTGTCTGTCTGTCTGTCTAACTATCAATCATCTACCTACCTTTCTACTTCTATCTGTTATCTATTTAAGAATCTACCTATCCATCTAACCTATCCAATCTCTCTCTCTCTCTCTCTCTCTCTCTCTCTCTCTCTCTCTCTCTCTCATCTCAAACTGTAGATCTCAGAAATGGCTCAAAACTCAGCATGTCCAGAATGTGTTCCCTTTAATGTTCCTCCCTCAAAATTTCCCAGAAATCAAAGGTACAATCATTATTTTCATATTCCATTAAAGGGTGCAGTCTTGGCATTTGTCTTCCACTCTGGCCTCTCACTTATCTCAAAAATGCATTCATTTGCCAAATCTTGCCATTTCTAGCTCCCTAGCCTCTTTGACTCTGACCCCCTTCTCTCTACTCACCCAGCCACCACCTTAGTTCCAGCTCTCATCATTTTCCTTTGAAATTATTGCAACAGTCTCTCAGTTGGGCTGCCTGTCTCACATTTCTCTGTCCTCCACTCTAGTCTCCAATCAGCTGCCAGGGAGGTTTTCCTTAAGTGCAGATCTGAACGTCTTATTCCCCTACTTAATAAACTCTTGCGGCCCCTTGTTGCCTCTAGGATAACAAATGAACTCTTCTGGCTTTTAAAGTCCTTCATAACTTGGCCCCAATTTGTCTTTCCCGACTTAATATATATACTCATTTTCCTGTATATTATGATCCAGCCCAAACTAGAATTCTCTCTATTCTTCACATACAGTTTTCCAGCTTCTACCTCCTTGCCTTTGAACTAGTTATTTTCCATGCTTGGAGTGCACTTTCTTAATTTCTGCCTCAAAGAATCTGTTGATTCCGTCAAAGCAGAGCCAAACCATTGCCTTTTATTTGATGCCTTTCCTGATCTCTGCCCTGCCCCCTCCCAGCTGTTGGATCCTCCACCCCCTAACTTTACCTGATATTAATTTTGTATTTATTCTGCATGCATTTAGATACACACGTGTTGTTTTTCCAGAGACAACCTTATTAAAGGTCTAAGGGTCCTTGAGAGCAGAAATGGTTTCATTTTTGTCTTTGTATCCCCAGCAACTGGCACACTTCCTGGCACATGTGAGTGCTTAATAATTCTTGCTGATTGGTTGATTGTACCAGACTGTGTACCTGGAGGGAAAATCCCTAAGAGCTCTCTTAGCTACCTGCCTCTCTCACAGGGTTGGGGAAACATCATGATTCTGTGCTGGGGTTTAGAATTACTCTGGTCCTTTGCCAGTAGGTTGGGAGGGGAAACGGAAGATTCTAGCTTTTAGACCAGAGCAGTTCATTATTACAGAGAGAAACTTGGGGGAAGACTTGTGGGGGGCTGCCAGGTAACTCACTGCCAGGAAGATCTGAAGGGCGCTGCTGAGCACCTCAATGTAGGGGTAGTCAAGCAGGCAGCCAGTGACGGTAATGACATGGTGGTCTTCCAGGGCCAGGCGGGAGTTCAGCACGGGTGTCACCAGGCAGCCAGGACCATTTTCCATCCACCAGGATCGATGCAGGGAGGTATTGAAGGTCATGATGAAGTCTCGGTCCTAAAGGGATCAATGTCCAAGACGTCTAAGCCCCATCTCACCTACTTCCAACTATCCTCATTTAGGTCAAGATGGCCCCAGGGGAAGAGAAGAGGCCTAAAAATCATTCCTTGTGAAGGGAAAAGGAAATGTTTAGCTTTCTTATCTTCAGCACCAGGAATAGGGATAGGGGTCATCTGGGACCTAACCTTCTCATTCCTTTGTAGAACTCACATCAGGGAGAGGAATCGGACTCGTTTGTTTTCTTTTACCTGTACAGCTCTTCTCCTCAGTCCTTCTTATGGGCATAAATAGAGGGGCATAGGACATCCTCAAGATTTTTATTTATTATTATTGTTACTAATGTAGAATCTGTTTCAAAAGCCTCCCCTATAAAGGCCACAGAAACTGTTACTTGCTCCTTAAGAGCCAGGGAAGTTCAGAGTGTCAGCTTAACTGTCAATCTATGAAGTATGATTTTATGAAGAGAAGAGATGAAAGAATTAATGGAGATGGCTTAAAAGAAATTGTGGAGAAGACAGAAAGAAGATGAAGAAAAACTACTTTTGAGAGGGTTAGATGTTTAACTCATATTGTAGGAAACATTTAAAAAATTCTACAAGGGGTGAATCTATTGAGGGATTGTTGAGAGTGATGATGACTTGAGGGAAGCTAGAGAAGAGTATAATGTAAAAATGTCCTGGCAATGGAACTCTTCTAACTTTTACCTTTCAAAAAGGATGAAGAGAATTGGTGAGAAAACTTTAATTATCCAGGGTGAACTGAATGGTGGAATTGTATTTCCAGAAGTAAGGAGAGGTGGCAGTGATGATCAGAGGTAACTGGCTGTGGGCTTTCTAATGGCTAAAACACTGTAAATGATTGCTTATGTCTTTGTGCTTGCATTAATTACACAGTTAATAAATTATATAGCCAGGAACTTTAATATGTATTTAATCCTGAGAGACCAGAGGTCTTGAGATTGAGAAATATGTGAGCAATTGCTTATGGAAAAGCTTTCTCCAGCTTATTAGAGATACTATCAAATAAGATGGAGTAGAGAATCAAAGTTTAATTAATTAATGAGAGATGTTGCCATTTGGTAATTAATCAGGAGCTATTCAAACCTACCCCTTGGATTATCCTAGAATGAAGAATGATGAGTAACAACTCAAGTGGCAGGCTAAGGGGGGCCCTACAAATGAGTTATCCTATCCCTTCTGTAACTCTGCCACATTGATATTATATGATATCTACCATTTAAGTAGCATTTTCTCCCACGGACTGCAAAATGAAACACAATATGAATTCCAGACATTATTATATATTAGTAGAAATATTAACATATTAGTGAGTACTTGGAGTATAGACAGTTCTCACTTTATATAAATCTGCATTATAGACATTTGACTTTACATAAAGAATTCTGAAAGAAACCCACATGTCCAAAAAACACTTATGTTAACCTTACTGTACATTACTGTGTGCTCTTTCTTTCTGCTCCTGCCCTTTTGGCTTGGCAATCTGCACCTTCCCTCCCCATACCCCTCAAAAAACCCTTTAAAAATCTTCTCTAAGTGAAAGTAGAAAAACAGGGGTGCAGAGAGACTGGCACTCCAACTATTAAAGAACTGGGGGATTGGCTTTAGACCTCTAGCAAGAAAAAAGAAGACCTTTGCCCAGCTCCATCTACCTGTCTATGTATCTAGGCTCTGCGTGTCTGTCTTCTGTCCATCCAAGATTGGGTACCACACGTGTGCCTTGGCTCCCACAGTTTGCCATCTTCTCCTGTCTGTGTTTATGTCTGCTCCTTGTGTGATCTTCCTGCTGATTCTTGCCTGGCCCCTGCATGTTCTTCTCTTGCTCTTGCTCTTCTGTCCCTAGCCCCCATGATCTCTTGAACCTTGTGCTGGCCCCTTCCTTCCATGGCATGGTCCCCTTCTTGCTTTCCTCCCTCCATTCCCCACATCTACAGGCAAATTCACATTATGCAAAAAGTTACTTTATGTACAGGTCTGTGAAATGGTCCACTAATGGAAAATGAGACTTGTCTGTATAGTACTTTGAGGTTATATAGTGTTTTATATACATTATCTCGCACTATCCATTTTTTAAAAAACCCTTACCTTCTGCCTTAGCATCAGTACAAAGTTATCAGTTCCAAGGCAGGAAATGGGTAAGGGTGAGGTAACTGGGGTCAAGTGACTTGTGTAGGTTCTCATGGCTAGGAAGTATCTGAGACCAAATTTGAACTTGGGTCTTCCCATCTCCAGACCTGACTCTCTATCCACTGAGTCACCTAGCTGCTCCATCTCTCACCATCGTCATAGCTTTCTATACCAAAGTGCCCTTCTCTGGCCACTTCTCTCCTTTGAGGGTAGCTTCTCCATTAGGATGTGAGTTCCCTGAAGGCAGAGACTGATTTTACTTCTCCTATTTGTATCCCAAGCATTTAGCACAGTGCCTGGCATTGTAAGCACTTCATCCATCCATTCATATCGCTTTCCCTCTCCCTCTCAGAATCTCTAGTTTCCTTCAAGTTTAGCTCAAATGTCATCTTCTGTAAGAGGCCTTTCTCTGTCTCTCCCCTTTTATCCTCCCTCTCTTTGGCCTTTACCCTGATTGTTTGGTAGATAAAAGCTGCCTTCTCTGATTTTTCTCTTAAAAAAAAAAAAAACACCAAACTCTTATTTTCTGTCATATTAACAACTCTAAGACAGAAGGGCAATTGGAGTTAAGTGACTCACCCAGGGTCACACTGCTAAGAAATATTTGAGACCAAATTTGAACCCAGGTCTTCCAGGTTCGGTGCTCTATCTCCCTTGTGCTACCTAGCTGCACCCCCTATCCTTACCGTATGTTGCCCTTAAGTTACACTTTATTCCTCACCTCCATGGTTTTACAGTGGGCTGTCCCTTCTGCCTGTTGGAATCTCCCTTGGATCCTGAGCTCAAGTGACTTCTTCCTGGTTTCTCAGTTTGTTTAGGCACCCCCATTCCCTTTGCCAATCATCGTGTATTTATTCCTTCTCTGTCCTGTATCTATGTGAATGCAGATGCATGTTTTATTCCCTTTGAAGAATGGAAGCTTCAGAGGACAGGACTTGTTTCCTTTCTGTCTGCGTATCTCCAGAACTTCATTCTGGGACCATGTACCTGGCACATAGTAAGCGCTTAATAAAGGCTTTTCATTCATTCATTCATTCATGAATCTGCTGTTCATTGATTGCTCTCATTCAAACCCTGTGACAACTCCTTAGGGTAGGTAGGAGAAGTGTAATTTGCCCCGTGAAGAAACCAAGGCTCAGAGGGAGAGAGAGATGTGTCCAAAGGGACAGTCAGTGTTCTGTATGGTCCCCAGCTGGCATGTGCTCACTCCCCATGAGATGGGTGCACCCACATTCTCCCGAGTGGGACATCCTGGTCCTTCCCCTACACCTGGAAGAAGGGGAGGGACAGGCAGAGGCTCTTCCTGGATCTTTAATGGGCAGGAAGGGTCATAAGCTGAGGAAGAGGAGAAGGTGGATGTGTGTCTGCTTAGTTGTCCTTTCTGGTGGGAAGGAGTCCAGTATTTGAATGGGTCTAGGAATCTTCTATGTGACCAGCAGGGGGCAGTGGTGGGCTACACAGGTATCCTGTCCTTACATTTATTTCTCAGGGTAATGGGAGATCCTTGGGTGCTGTTACTCGGTCACAAAGGGATGGTGCAGATTGGAAGAGGGACTGTGGGTAGGCTGGCACAGGAGACAGCAGGGGAGACCCCCTAATCTTGTTTGCCGGCCATTAATGCTTGATTCTGAATCTCCATTCCCTCCTGGTAGCTGACCCAAGCTCATGCACCCTGTCTGGTACCAGAATCTCATCTCTTGGGGCAGAGCACAGGACTAGGGGATGTCGGGGCTCTTTAGCTGCAGAATTAGGGGATGTCAGGGCTCTTTAGCTCCAGGCCAAGACCAAGGAGTGGAAATTAACAGGAAATGCTATAATAATAAAGGGGAGCCCCCAAGAGCAGTCAGACCCATGAGGATAACACAGCATCTACCTCTCCCGTTTGTTGTGAGGAGCAAATGCCACATTTATAAAGTGCCTTGTGCATAGTAGATGCCATATAAATGTTGATTCCCTTCTTTTCCCCCTTCCCTACCTGGAATATGGATCTGGTTTGGGTCAGAAGCTGCCTGGGATGAGGACAGGCCAGGGAAGCCCAGACCAGCCCCACTTCAGGCTTTTCCCACTGCTATTACCAGGTTGGGGGCGGGGGGCTTACCTGAGACAAGTGCCCAACTTCCAAGTAGAAGCAGATGATGAATGCATTCCAGCCAACCCAGAGAACAAGCCAGCCTGCATACTAGGGAGAGAACAGTTGGAGAAATGAAGTTAATAGCGGGACTTAGGTGAGGAGAGCTTGAAGGGTCCTCAGAGATCATGACAAGGGAAGAGGGGACACAGAAGATATCAGGAATCTGGCGGTGCCTATCTGTCAAGGTTCAAGGAACCTGGGATGAGCAGGCTTCACTGGGACTGCAGAGGTTGGGGTCCCCAGCCCTGGTCCCAGAGGTTTCCTTGGCACAGACCAGTCTCTTTTCCAAAGTCCCACCGCCTTGGCCTTAGTTCACCTCATAACCCTGACTGGCTCAGGTTATGAACACTCCTGGCCTGATCTCACCATCATTACAACAAAAGGCAACCACTAATAACATAAATTTCATCTCGGGTGAAGGAAGAATGTTTGGAGGGATGAGTTCAGGAACAGTGAGGTCTGGGCTGGATAATTCCTGGGAGAGTCTGCAGAGCCTGAGACTGTGCAGATCCCAGAGTAGCCAGCCATTTGGGAAATGACATTCTACCAGAAAGGCCTACCCCTTGGCAGCTGACAGAGAAAAGGACAAAGCAGGAAGGAAGGGGCGGCAGGGGTGAGATGGGGCAGGGTGGGTTATTTCTATTCTGGGGTCTATTCATTTATTCATCAAACATTTATTTAGTACTTACAATGTGCCAGGCACTGTTTAAGAAGCTGGGGATACAAGAACAGAAAAAAAGATCCAGTCCCTGCCCACAAGGGGATTACGTTTTGTTGAGGGAAAGTCACATTGTATTGGATCTAGGGGTATACAGCGTGACCATAGTGCTATGTGAGAGTTCCTTATGCATTTGACTTTGCAAAACCAGAACTCCCGAAACATCTCTTTCAGGCACTAACCCTTCAATTCTAGGAGCTGTCATCAGGTCATCAGATCATGGTATCCTGGGTTGGGGCTTTTACATTACAATTCTATTTTGTACTATATTTACATATAGTACAGTTTTCCACAAGTATGCATGTATGTGTAGATTGTATGTTGCTGGTTTTTTCTCAAAGAAATCAATTGACATCATGAGATAATGTCTTGACTTGTATATGAATTAGATTTAAATGAGGCAGAGTTGCATAAAATTGTCAACCTCACTCTGTCCCAGAAGTCCAATGGCAAGACAAAAGTTAGGATGACTGGTGATGACCCAAGGATGCAGTGGACAACCTTGGCATGCATGTGTGCATTGAGTGTCTGGCAGAGGTTGCTGAGAACAATGGGTCAAAGCTCTTTTATTCCAGCTCTGCTTCTATTTTCTCCTATTACCCTTTTCTGGGGTTGGAGACCACAGCCCTTTTCTGGATATTGGACCATGGGGTTCCTTTTCCCTTATTCTCTCTTCACTGGATCCTGAAGGCTACTGAAAAAGGTGGCAACTATAGGAAGTGGTAGAAAGTCCTTTGGGAGGAAAGGAAGGGCTTACTTATTGGTGACCATTGTTATCAATGTAGAGGGGTTTGGAGGCTGTAGGTAAGAGATGAGTCCAGTTCAAACCAATAAATATTCATGAAGAATGTATATAGGGGGCAGCTAGGTGACTAGATAGATTGAAAGCCAGGCTTGGAGACAGGAGGTCCTGATTGTTCAAAAATGATCTCATCTTCACTCTGTGTGTGTTTCCTTGCTTCAAATGTGTTTCTTGTAAACAACATATCATGGGATTCTAGCTTTTCATTCACCCTGCTAACCACTTTAGTTTTATGGGTGAGTTCATCCCATTCACATTCAGTTATGATTACTGTGTATTTCCCTCCATCTTACTTTCCTCGTTTTATCTTGCTCTTTCTCTCTCCTTCCCACTTTGCCCCCTCCTCACAATTGTTTTGCTTTTAACCATAGCCACCCCCACTGACATGAGTCTTCTGTAACTACACCAAGGATCTGGAGAATCCCAGGTTTAGGTATTTCATACATAGAAACAGCATCATAGGAACAGAACTTTAGAACTGAAAAGGCTCTTGGAAGTCATTGGGAGCAAATTCTTCATTTTACAAAGAAGTTAAGTATTCTAGACTCCTACCATGATGAGATATCTGGATCGGTACTGCACAGTCCCAAAGATGCCCAGGATGACGGCCATGATGTGAAGGAAGTTGGCCAGGATAGGAGCCCACTGATAGCCCAGAAAGTCAAAGACCTGCCGCTCTAGGGCTGCCACCTAAGGGAAAGAAAAGAGAGAGAAAAAAGGCTGAGGAGCCAGTAATCATCCCCAGTTTTGCTAGGAGAAAATACAAATCACTCAGTTTGGCACTGAAGGCCCTCGAGCACTTGGTGCCCATTGAGCTTTCCAGGTACTTAATGAGTGGCTATTAGCTCTTTCTAGTATACGCTTTTATTTGTTTATCTTTAACAGGATCTCCAATTCCTATAACCTTTAACACCACTCCACCAACCCCCAGCTCTGGATTTTCCTGATGTCACTTTCTATTATTTTTTTTTTAAACCCTTGTACTTTGGTGTATTTTCTCATAGGTGGAAGAGTGGTAAGGGTGGGCACTGGGGGTCAAGTGACTTGCCCAGAGTCACACAGCTGGGAAGTGGCTGAGGCCGGGTTTGAACCTAGGACCTCCTGTCTCTAGGCCTGACTCTCACTCCACTGAGCTACACAGCTGCCCCTGATGTCACTTTCTTTTGGTTCTCCTCTTAGCTGTCTCTCTTTTGCTGATTTTTCAGCCTCATTGTGCCTCCTAACTGTTCTGTCTCATAAGCCTTCTCTGGACTCCATTGGTGCTCTAAATAACTTCCATGGATTTACTTAGCTCCCTGGCCTACACAACTAACCCTACTTTCTCTTCTGCACTCCAAAGCTACATCTCTACTTACTCCAAACTGGGTGGCCCAGAAGCATCTCAAACAGCACATCCAAAACAGAACTCATTACCTTCCCTCCCAAAATGCCTCCCTTTTCTAAACTTCTAAACTTCCTTGTTACTGTAAAGGGTACCATCATCCTCCCTGTCTACCAGATTTACAATCTCTTGTGTTTTCTTTAATCTCTCACTCATAGGATGACCTTGGATAGGAGGAGTCTGCAAGTTGAAGACTGCAGCAATGGTTAAGTAGCTCTGGGCTAGGAGCTCCAGAGGACTTTGATTAAAGTTCCAGAGTTCCTGAAGAAGATTTTTCACCATGTAACACCCCACTGGAGAGATGAAGAAAGAAGGACCCTAATATTGTTAAACAGATGAATGAATGAAGGCAATGAAGTAGCAGGCTCTAAGGAGCTTGGATAGTGTCAAGCCTAGAGCTGTGCCAAGGCATGGTTCTAGGAATTCATCATAGAAGGTCTTGGGTGGGGAGCAGCTAGGTACCTCAATGGGATAGGGAGCCAGGCCTGGAGATGGGAGGTCCTAGGTTCAAATCTGGTCTCAGATACTTCCTAGCTTTGTGACCCTGGGTAAGTCACAACCCCAACTGTCTAGCCCTTACCACTCTCCTCCCTTGAAACCAACACTTAGTATTAGTTCTAACACAGAAGGTAAGGGTTAAAAAAAGAAGAAGAAAGTTTTGGGTGGGTGGATAAACAGGGAAGGTAAGGAGAGCCTGTGCTCTAGGTTTTCTCACTCCTGTGGTCTATGGAAAGTTCTCTGCCCAGTTCAAATTGGTTTCAGAGGTTGGAATGACCCATGTGGAAAGAACTGAATCCTATATATAGAGCCCAGCCTCTTATCCTATGTAGGAATCCCACCCCTAGAGAGACCCTGAAACTCAGTCTTCCAGCCTCTGCCTGAACACCCTTGAGACTGGTGGCTGATAACCTCCTAAGGCAACTCATTGTGTTGTTTTGTTCCATAGCTCTGTTGGAAAGTGTTTCCACATCATTAGCTAGAGGAGGGGGTAGTGGAGAATGCCTGGTAGGGGAGAATGCCTGAAGATATCTGACAATTTGGCTAAGCCATTTTGGGGGGTTGTTCAGTTGTTTCAGTCATGTGTGACTTTGTAATCCTATTTAAGTTTTGTTTTGTTTTTTTTGTAAGGATACTAGAGTGGTTTGCCATTTCCTTCTCTAGCTCATCTAACAGATGAGGAAACAGAGGCAAATTAAGTTAAGTGACTCACCCAGGGTCACACAGCTTTGGCTGGATTTGAATTCAGGAAGATGAGTCTTCCTCATTCTAAGCTATTTTACATCTAAGTGTTCTACATCTCCTTTAGGCCACCTCGCTGCCCCTGACTAAGTCAAAGCCCTGTTCATCATATCACCCAGACTGTCAGAGCTGGATGACTCTTAGAATACAGTACATATGACATCAGAGCTGGAAGGCAAGGGCAAAAAGGTAATAAACATTTATTAAGTGGGCCTTGGAAATAGAGTAACAGAGCTAGGGGGTCCATAGAGATTTCATAGAGTTAGGAACTAAGCGAATAGAGAGGAAAAGAAACTTGTCTACGGTCACACATTGCATTTGTGCTCACCTATTCCCCTTGCCTTGGATGGTCCCCATTGGGCTCTTTTATCAGTTTCAGAGCAGGCCCATGGTGCTAAACCTCCCTATTAAATTTTCTCTCTCTGCCTGTCTGTATGTCTCTCTCTCTCTCTCTCTTCCCATTGGCCTCTTAAGTTCCCTGTTTCCTTCCTGGGCACAAATTTTCCATCTGGCTCGGGATGCCTCTTGGTGGAGAAGTCAGACTAGTACCCAGGACCATGCCCCTCTGGACAGGATTCCTCCCTTTCTCCTCTCTGTCCAACTTTAGCTGTACTGTGATTTCCTCATCTTCCCTTGGCTTCAACTTTCTCAGGCCTCAGAGCCTAGGTAGGACAGCCAAGCTGGAAACTCTGAGCCCTTCCTGATACTATGGGGGCAACTAGGTGGCACAGTAGACAGAGCGCTGAGCCTGGAGTCAGAGACTCAGGTTCCTGGGTACAAATCTAGTTTCAGATACTTACTAGTTATGTAACCTTAGTCAACTTTACCTCATTTGCCTCAGTTTCCTCATCTGTAAAATGAACTGGAGAAGGAAATGGCAAACCACTCCAGTATCTCTGCCAAGGAAACTCCAAACCAGATTATGATGGGATAAATTGAAACAAGAAAGCTGATGTTGCAGCACTATCTGGCCCTTAGCACTGGGGTGAGGGTGGGGAGGAAGTCCTGCTCACCCCAGATCAAGTTCTATTGATTTTTTTGTGAAGTAGGATGAGGGAAGGGAGGGAAGGAGGAAGCTACTACAGAGAATCATTGACAAGTGGAGATATGAAGGCTCCATGAGTTGATCAGTTCAGGTAGTAAGCAAGAGGACCTCCTCCCACAGGAGAGGGACAGAGAGGTGACACTCTATTTCAATGGAAAGAGCCCTGGATTGGATGGCAAGAAATCTTGCTGGCTTATAAAAATAGGCAAAAGGCAACCCCTGCTTTCAAGGAGCTCAGAGGGGGCCAAGTGACTTGTCTAGTTAGCATGACTAATAAGCATTTGAGGCAGGATTTGAACCTGGGTTTTCTTGTCCTATAGCTTGGCACTCTAGAAAATGCTTGGCAAGGTCTATAGGCTCTAGAGGAGGAATGAATTACAAGTCACTGGTTCGATTATCTTCACTGTGACTGTCACTTCTGGGACCTTGTGTCACATACTTAGGATCCTTCAGCCCCAGGGCTCCAGTTTGTTCAGCCCCAATCAGAGAGCAGCCACCTGTGCTCCTCACCAGAGGTCAGGATGAAGGTCAGCTTTCCCTCAGTTCTGGTCCTCCCTCTGGCCCAACTCCAGGGCCTCCTATTTTTCTGCTCCAAAGCCAAGAGACAAGAGACAAGACCTCCTTCTGGTAATCCTTGAGTGTTCCCCTCCCTCTATCTTTTTCTTTAAGGGTAGAAGAATCTCCATGCTAAGCTGGCTCCCCCATCTCCTGATTATTTATTTGGCAGCTCAGGGGCTGAGGGGAAGAGGTTGCCATGGGGACCTGAAGCTCTCTCTTCGCTCCCCACCACCCCTAGGCAGTCTGCTCCTATCAGGAGGATGCTCTTCCGTATCTAGACACTCACCCTGGGGTTGGAGATAGGGAAGCTGCTAAATAATGCAGGTGGGGTCCAGGGAAGCTGGCTGGGGGAGGGAATGGGCCTATAGGCTGGAGTTTGGTTGTAGCTCCCCTGCGAACCTGGGAAACCAGGAACCAATTGGGAAATTCTCACAGTCTCTTATGCCCAAGTTTCTGTCACTAGAGTTCTTCAGGTCAACTAGTTTCATGGTCAAAGGGCCAACCACCTCATTTTCCCTGTTGTTGAAGGTTCCCTGATGACTTCTTGCTGACCTGTCCCTCAGGCCAGGTTGGCATATACCCAGAAAATTGAGGAACCATATCCCAGTGGAATTATGAAGGATCTGCCAAGCAAGTAGTCTCCCTTTCTAGCCAGATGTATTCATTAGCTATTTTCACCCATAAGTTCAGGGCATCCTGCCAGTGGTCAGTGGCTCAACAGGAAATATACAAGAAGTTCCTTACTGGACCATAATAACAAACAAACAATATTATTATTTATTAAAAATCAAAATTTTATTTTATAATTTAAATTATTTATTAAATAATACATATTACAAATAATAAAATTAAAATACGAAAATAGGTAAATTTATATAGCACTTTCAGGTTTCCAAAGCCCTTTACATATTATCTTTTTTTTTTTTTTAAACCCTTAATTTCGGTGTATTGTCTCATAGGTGGAAGAGTGGTAAGGGTGGGCAATGGGGGTCAAGTGACTTGCCCAGGGTCACACAGCTAGGAAGTGGCTAAGGCCGGGTTTGAACCTAGGACCTCCTGTCTCTAGGCCTGACTCTCACTCCACTGAGCTACCCAGCTGCCCCCTTTACATATTATCTTATTTTATTCTCACAATGATCCTATGAAGCAGGTGCTGTGATTACTTCTATTTTTAGAATTATCTGGTCATCAGAAAGGTTAAGCACCTTGCCTGGGGTTACACAGCTGGTAAGTGTCTAGGGCAGAATTTGAACTCAGGTTTTTCCAACACTCCATCCACTGTGCCCCCCAATTGTCTCTGAAAAGTCATCTATGTCAAATTGGGCTAATAAGCATTTATTAAGTGCCTGCTGTGTGCTGGGTGCTTTGCTAAGTGCTGGTGGCTATTTTCTTCACATTGACTTCCTTTTGAGTCTAGGCTCCTGCCTCCCTGCTTTGTTCTGACCTTCAGTAAGAGTTTATGAGCTCCTACTGGTTTAGTTGGACTTTTACAGCTGATGGACTGACACATACAGAGCACTTTGAGGTTTGCAAAGCCCTTTATATACCTAGACTATCATTCATTCCTTATGCCTTGGGATGAGAGAGGTAGGGTTAGACTGGTAGCCCAGAGAAATGAAGAGATTTGCCAGATCTTCTGGACTCCAGGCTGACTGGACTTTTGGACACACTAGGCTGACTATTCTCTTATTTTGTCCTTTAATGCTTCTGTTCTCTTCTCCTACCTCTCTCTCTACCTAACTACTTTGGAATAGATCCATTTCACTGATGAATTAGAAGGGAACACAGAGGTGGTATCCTGTAGTATCAGGACCTGGGTTTAAATCCTACCTTTGATGTTTACTAGCTGTGCAATTTTTTTAAGGAGGCAGTTGGGTGGTTCAGGGGATAGAGGTTATGGCTGGAGTGAGGAAGATCTGAGTTAAAATCCAGTCTTAGACACTTACAAGCTGTGTGACCTTGGACAGGTCATTTAACCTTTGCTTGTTTTAATCCACTGAAGAAGGAAATGGCAAAACACTCTAGAATCCTTGCCAAGAAAATCCCATATATAGCTATATGTCCTCTCTCTCTCTCTCTCTCTCTCTCTCTCTCTCTCTCTCTCTCTCTCTCTCTCTCTCTCTCTCTCTCTCTCTCTCTCTCTCTCCATATATGTATATATATACAACTTTAGGGAATTCATTGAACTGACTACTAGGTACCGGGCACCAGGCTAAGGACTGGGGCTACAAAGAAAGGCAAAAGAAAAGAGTGCTTGACTTCTAAGAGTTTATTATCTAATGGTCAGATCATTTATTCTTCTTGGGTCCAAATTTCCTCATTTGCAGAGAAATGATAGCCAGAATTGCTATAATGCTTTAAAGTTTGAAAAGCACTTTACAAATAGTCTCATTTGGTCCTTACAATAACCTTGGGAGGTAAGTGCCATTATTCTCCCTATAAGTGACTTGTCCAGGATCATGAAGTTACTAAGTGTCTGAGGGTAGATTTGAAATCATGTCTTCCTTACTGCAAGACTCCCACTATCTGCTGGGCCACCTCATTTACCCCTAACAAGGGAGTTAGACTAGATAAACTTTGAATTCCCTTCCAGTTCTAAATCTATGATTTTATGGGTCATCTAGTTCAGGGGTCAGCAAACTATGGCCTGAGGGGCTGGGTTGGTCCATGGCCTCCACAGCTAAGAATGATTTTTACCTTTTTAAATAAAGTTGTATTATATTTAAAAATGACAAAACCATTCTAAGCTCACAGGACCTGAATCTGACCCTCAATAGTAGTGTGATGGCCTGAGTCCACTTTTTCCTGATATATGAACACCCTTTGCACTGTCTCTGCCAAATGGTCACCCAACTTCCACTTAAATCCACTGGGCTAGATGTTAGGTGGCTTAGATTCTAAATTCACCCAGGGTCAGCCATTAGGTCATCGTGTGACCTTGGACAAGCTTCTTGGCCACACTTTCTATACCTATAAAATGAAAAAAAAAAAAACTAGCTCAGATCTCTCAGACTTACTGCAGCTCTAGTCTTCTGCTGAAGCTCAAGGTATATAATGAGGCTCTTTGCCCACTTATTCAGATAAATGTGAAATTGGATTATGAAGAGAAGCAGATTTAGATGGTATCATAGAGATTAAATCAAGGATCATTCAAAGAATGTAAGTAAGCAGAAATGGATGATTTCTATAAATTCAAAATTAGTGCGATTCTCTGATTTCACCCTCCCCCGCCCTGCTCACTCTATCCCATCCCACGTACTTCAAGTCCTAGCATCTTGCTCATTTTCCACATTCCACTTGTCCTGAATTCTCTAATTCTCTCTCTGTCTCTGTCTCTCTCCCTCTCACCTTCCAGTCCACCAAGGTTCACAACTAAAATGTTATCCTTGATTCCTCACTTTCCCTCACCCCACATATCCAGTTGTTTTTTTGTTTTTGTTTTTGTTTTTTTTTTTTGCCAGATCTCATTTCTACTTCCTATTATTTCTGAGGAGGCAGTAGATGGTTCAGTCAATAAGGCACTGGGCCTGTAGTCAGGGAGACTTAGGTTCACATTTAGCCTTAGATACTTAACTAGCTATATGACCCTAAGCAAGTCCCTCAATTTCTATTTGCCTTAATGCACTAGAGAAAGAAACGGCAAATCAGGGCAGGTAGTGCCCTGGCCAAGAAAACCTCATGGACAATGTTTTCCATGAAGTCATAAAGAGTCATGATTGAATGACTAAACAACTACAAAAATTATTTCTTACATCCTTCCCCTTCTTTTCATTGACACCACAACCATTCAAAGTTTAGGTTCTTATCACCTTTCACCTGGAATTCTGTGATAACTTCCTAATTAACCTCTCTCTGCTAGGTCTCTGTGCTCTCTAATCAATATTCCACACACCTGTCTAAATGATTGTCCTAAAGTAGAGAGCTTTCCATGGCACTTCCCTGCTTAAGATACTTCATAAGATCACCATTGTTTCTATATTCTTTGGCATTTACTGCCATTCACCATCTGGCTCAGGTTAGCTTTCTAGGCTAATTATACATTATTCTCATTTGTGCATGCTATTTTAGTATGTATTCTTGTTCAGTCATGTCCATTTCTTCATAATCCCATGTCTGTTTTCTTAGCAAAGATACTGGCGTGGTTTGCCATTTTCTTATCCACTGGCAGAGGTTAAATGACTTGCTTAAGATGACATAGCCAGTAAATGAGACTGGATTTTAATCAGTTCTTCCTGACTCTAGGCTTGGTGCTCTATCCACTAAGGCATATATCTGCCTGCCATACTCCATCCAAACTGGCCTATTTGTTATTCCCTACACATGACATTCTATTTCCCATTACTATGTTTTTACACAGACTATTACATAGCTGAAATGAGGTATCCAAAGCTTCCTTCAAAGTTTGACTTTTAAGAGGTGTTTCCTATTTTTCCTTCATTTCCCTATTCCTCAGCACCAACACTGTTTTTTCCATGTATCCTGCATTTACTTTTCTGTGAACATGTTATATTCCCCCAGTAGAATGTGAACTCCATGAGGGAGGTGACTGTTTCTTTTTTTTTTTTTTGTCTCTAAATCCCTAAACATAATAGGTGTTTACAAAATACTTACTGGTTGATTCCTTGCTTCTCCTCATGAATACCTAAAGAAACAGTTAGAGCCCTAACCCTCACAGCCTCTAAGCCAAACCCAACCCTATAATCAAAGCAATTCACAGTGTGAGTCTTATATACTCTTCCACCCTTTCCTATCAATCCTTCCTGCAGGGTGGCTCAAATTGGAAAAATGGCAAATGGCAAAAATTCCCACCAGCTCCTCTCTCTTCTAAAAACTTTGTTGAATTCTGCTTCCTCATCATTCTGCTTTCCTCCATTTAATAGGTGAGTTTGTCCCATTCATATTCAGTTGTGATATTTGTAGCTCCTTTCTCAGTAGTAATGTCATGTGTGGAATATGCTATAGCCTGTTTTGAGATAAGGTATAGAACCAACTGATGTCTTGATGGCCTTTTAAATTATGGGATCTGTGTGATAAGGAGTGAGGTGATTCAGCAGCAATGGTGAGAGGTGGCAGGACACAGAGTTTTATTGATCATAAGTTCTATTGATTCTATCTCTTAAACCTCCTTCCCCAACCTTATGGCTATCAGCCCAGTTTAGGACCACATATGAGATCATAGCTGAATTATCACAATAGTTTTTAGGTTGCCTTTTAAAAGTTTTATGCAGACACCAATTATAATCATGATAACAGAGATGCAGATATAGGCAAAAGAATTTAGCCTCAGTTACAAATTTAACAAATGGTAGCTCTAGATTGGCTGAGCTGGGGCAGATTACCCAGTCCCTGAATCATTTCATAGATCTATATGTTGGATGCCATCTAGTTCAACCTCACCCTAAAACTGATAAGGGAACCAGAGCAGGATGTAGTGATTGTTCCTTTCCCTAAATGCCCAAAGTTCTCTATCCCTATCCTGAATCACTTACATTTTGCCTTGTATGAAAATTCTTTTTGTTCCTCTCACCTTCACTAGACTGTGGCCAATGTGGTGGTTAGATTTAGTAGAAAGGGCTCTGGACCAATAGTTAGAATCTGAGTTTCAGTTCCATTGTGAACACTAATGAGCCTTATGATTTTGCCACTTTCCTTATCTGTATCATGACAGTGTTTGACTAGGAGATATTAAAAAGCATTCCAGCTCAAAGACTGAATGGTTGATCCTGAGATTTTAGGCTTAAGGAGGGAAAATGGTGATGATGATGTGAAACAAAATAATGGGATACTGGCCTTGGAGTGAAGTAGGCTTGGATTCAGGTCCTGTTACTATTATCAGCTATGTGCCCCTTCACCTCCTCTGTGCCTCAAGCAACTCTTAAGGCCAAAAGTGAAAGAGCAGTTGGCAATTTATATGGCTGGTGGAGGAAGTTTACATTCCAGGAATCCCATATTTCATCAATCTCAGGGATGCGACAAAACAATAGTAGCAAATAGCAACTCATTTATATAGTGATTTGCATTTTTGTCTGCTCCATTTTCTTTATAATAACCCAGCACAATAGAGAGAAGACTGATTTGGAGTCAGAGGACTTGGGTGTGAGGGCTGGCTCTGTTCCTTTCTACTCATGTGACCTGGAACAGGTTGGTTGGCCTCTTTGTACTTGAGTTTTCACCTTTGTAAAATGAATGGGTTGGATTAGGTGGCCTTTCTATCCAACTGGTAAAAGTTTAACAACTGGATTTCCAGAAATAAATATATACCTACATCACGCTTTTAAGTTTAATCTGTATTAGTATTGTTTTCTCCATCACTTGAAGTCTAGATAAGTCTATAATGAATGAAGTTATGAATCAAACCTGGATTTGTAGTGCTTGCTAATTTCTTTCTTTCTTTTTTAAACCTCACTTTCTGTCAGAATCAGTACCCTTTATTGGTTCCAAGGCAGAAGAGCAGTAAGGGCTAGGCAAATAGGGTTAAGTGGCTTGCCCAGAATTACATAAGTTGGAAGTATCTGAGGTCATATTTGAACCCAGTACAATGGATACTGAGTTGGGACTGGAGTCAGGAAGACGAGTTCAAATCCAGTCACACATGTGACCCTGAGGAAATCATTTAATCTCTGCCTGCCTCAGTTTTCCCAAATGTAAAATAGGGATAAAAACAGCACCTTCCTCTCAGAGTCACTATGAGGGTCAAATGAGACAATCACTGTAAACAGCTAAGCACAGTGCCTGGCACATATTGGTGCTTAATAAATGGCTGTTTCCTTCCTTCAGGCTAACCAACCCCATTTCCTTTGTGTGGTGTGAATTTGAGGTCCTTCTCCATCCTGCTGTCCCTCCTCTGGAAACTCTCCATCCTATCAGCAATGTCAATTCCTAAAGGCGTGCCCAGAAGTGACCACAATACTCCAGAGGGTAGCACACAGAGACGCCTCCGGACATCTGGAAGCTGTATCTCGGAAAAAAAAAAAAAAACCCTCCCCAAACCCCCCACATCTTTTTCATTATCCTAACCTTGAAATACACAAATTAACAACAGCATTACCATATGCAAAGAAGAAAAAAGGACTGCAAATGAAGCCACGGATATCGAGTACAAACCGCTTGCCCTTGGAAAAAAAAAGCTTATAATAAATTCAACATGTTAGTTTTAAAGATGGAGTGCTTGTCTGTGTCCCTCTCTGAACCTCCTGCTGTTCACTTCTGTGGGTTTTTTAATGTGTTTCAATGACTCTTTTCTTTCCCTTCTTTCTGAAATATCATTATCACTCCTCTCTCTCTCCACCAACATGCTCCTCCAATTAAAAAAAAAAAAAAGCCAAAACATCACTCTTTAGTGACAAATAAAGTCAAGCAAAAACAAATCTACAGGGGCATCTAGGTGGCTCAGTGGATAGATCTGGGTCTAGAGACAGGAAGTCCTGGGTTCAAAGTTAACCTCAGACACTTCTTAGCTGTGTGACCCTGAGCGACTTAACCCAATTGCCTAGCCTTTACTACTCTTCTGCCTTGGAACAGATACTCTATATCAATTCTTGGACTAAAGGTAAGGGTTAAAAAACAAATCCATAAGCTGGGAATTGATCCAACCATTCTGGATGGCAATTTGGAACTGTGCCCAAAGGGCTTTAAAGACTGCCTGCCTTTTGACCCAGCCATACCACTACTGGGTTTGTACCTCAAAGAGATAATAAAAAGATTTGTACAAAAATATTCATAGTTGCACTCTTTGGGGTGGCAAAAAATTGGAAAATGAGGGTATGTCCACCAATTGAGAAATGGCTGAACAAATCGTGGTATCTGTTGGTGATGGAATACTATTGTGCTAAAAGGAATAATGAACTGGAGGAATTCCATGTGAACCGGAAAGACCTCCAGGAATTGATGCAGAGTGAAAGGAGCAGATCCAGGAGAACATTGTACACAGAGACTGATGCACTGTGGTACAATCAAATGTAATAGATTTTTCTACTAGTGGCAATGCAATGATCCAGGACAATTCTGAGGGACTTGTGAGATAGAACACTAACCACATCCAGAAAAAGAACTGTTGGAGCAGAAACACAGAAGAAAAATAACTGCTTGATCACATGGTTTGATGGGGATGTGATTGGGGATGTAGACTAAACGATCACCCTAGTGCAAATAGTAATAATATGGAAATAGTTCTTGATCAACGACACATGTAAAACCCAGTGGAATTTCTCCTTGGCTATGGGAGGGAAGTGGGGGGAGAGAAGGAAAAGAACATGGATCATGTAACCATGGGAAAATACTCTAAATTAATTAAATTAAATTAAAATTTTCAAATTTAAAAAAAATCCATACAATGGCCACATCGGGAATATGTGTCTATTTCATTCAGCATCTTGAGTTCATCAGTTCTCTGTAATGACTGAAATTCTTGAGAGTCAGATTTTCTTAATTTTAAAATAATTTCTTAAGTGATTGGTCAAGACATCCTAATTATGGTCAAAGAATTCTCTCAAATTCTCCAAGACCCAGAAACCCCCTGGCCCAGGGACCTCTAGGCACTTTGGGGAGCTCATTATTTAACACCTCCTTTGAAC
Source organism: Gracilinanus agilis (assembly GCF_016433145.1). NCBI lineage: Eukaryota > Metazoa > Chordata > Mammalia > Didelphimorphia > Didelphidae > Gracilinanus > Gracilinanus agilis. The sequence continues at coordinate 69,979,339 of NC_058132.1, forward strand.
CTCCATCCCAAGACATCTCTAATAGATAAACATCTAATTAGGAAGTGGTTCATCAAACCCTCAGCCTTTCCCCACGCGACCCACAAGTGGACAAATGATGGTCACCTATGCCTGAAAAGAATCATTGGAAAACCTTCCTGGCAGCCAGAATCTGGGAAAGAAACACATTCCTAAGGACAAAGAGAATATAAACAGCTCTAGACTAGATGGTACCTGAGGTCTGCAGAAAATCTTCTCGTACATCCCAGAAGTACCTGAGGGCCTTCATATGAGAATTAATATAGTATATGAAAAAGAAATTCTCCCATCTGTCTGGAGGTAGGACGCATGTTGCTATCTACATAAACTCATAGAAATCTCTGCTCTGGTTCTGAATCTCTCTTTCCAAATCCTGCCTCAGACATTTTCTAGCTTTGTGATGCTGGGCAAATGACTTAAAACTGTCTGCCTCGGTTTCCTCAACTGTAAAAAAATGGAGATAATAATAGCACCTATCACATAAAGTTGTGCCAAGGATCAAAGGAGATAATATAAAAAGTGCTTAGTATAGTACCTGGAACATAGTAGGTACTTAATAAATGTTGGGTTTTCCTTCTTTAAAATGGAAGTACAATAATACTACTTGCCTCCCAAAGTTGTTGGGAAAATGAGTTCATATTTATAAGGAACTCTGCAAACCATAAAATGTATATATAAATGTCATTATGATTACTGATATTATCATCAACTAAGATCATATTAGCTCTCTTTCTTTTCTTAAACTCATATCTTCCATCATAGGATCAATAGTAAGTATTGATTCAAAGGCATTAGAGAGGTAAGGGCTAGGCAATTGGGGTCAAGTGACTTGCCCAGAGTCACACAGCTAGGAAGTATCTGAGGTTAGATTTGAACCCAGGATCTTTGGTCTCCAGGTCTGATTCTCTATCCACCTTGCTGCCATAACATCAACTTGTTTGGTTGCCATATCATTGTTGATTAATTGAATATACAATCCACTAAAATCTTGTGGTCTTTTTCTCCCCTCCAGTCCCCATCCCCCCAAAATAGTCTAATTTGGGGCAGTTAAGTGGCCCAGTGGATAAAGTGTCAGGCTTGAAATCAGGAGGATGGGCTGAAATTTGGCCTCAGAAACGTCCTAGGTGTATAATCCCGGGCAAGTCACTTAATTCCATTTACTTAGCTCTTCCTCTTCTGTCTTGGAGTTATTACTAAGATAGAAAGTAACGATTTAAGAAGTTTAAGAGAAGGAAATTTTTCAGAAAAAAAGAATATTTTTATAAGTCACAAACAAAGTGACTTGCCCAGGGTCATACAGCTAGGAAGTGTCTGAGGCCACATTTGAACCCAGAACTTCCAGTTTCTAAGGCCTGACTCTCAATCCAATGAACCACCTAGCTTCCCCCAATGTCCCCAGTGTAGTGTTTAAAAGAGAATAATATTCTGCCTTTGAAGAGCCTACTTTCCCTCTTGGTGCAAGAATCTCATCTCCAAAGGAATGTCAAATGTTTTCTAATCATTAATGTGCTATGTAAACATTAAGTACTAGTGTTGTTGCTTTTATTATTATATCTACTATTATCATTACACAGAGGTGGCATGGTATAGGGTAGAGAGGCAGGAAGACCTGGGCTTAAGGTCCTGACATAAAGGGTCTGTGTTACCTTCGGCAAGTCACTTAGCCTCCAGGCAATCCCTTAAAGGGACAAGCTTCAGAACAGTTTCTGACTGGCTCTGGAGGAGAATATTTCCTCAACTGGAATTCGCTGCACCAATGAAAATCATAGGTTCAGTCTAATTCATCATTTTATGATGATCATGATGATGAAGCCTTCCAGAAGTCTCTCCAGCCAGAAAAACAAGCTCTTTTGCCTTAAGGCAGGGAATTGAGTTGGGGGAAGATGGTGTACCAACCTTAGCTTAAAAAGAACTTTCTGATGATTAAAATAGTTCATCCTAGCTATGTGACCGTGAGCAAGTCACCTAATCTTGTTTGCCTAGCCCTTGCCCTTCTGTCCAAACTTAGAATGGGGCTGAAGCAAGAAGGAGGAAATGACTCCTCCTCCTTGCAAGTCACAAAGTTCTTTCTTTTATCTAGCCCAAATCTGTCTCTCTGCAATTTCCATCCCCATCCCTCATTACTCTTAGTCCTGCTCTCTAGAATGACACAGAAGGAATCTGTTCTTTAATCTCATTCTCAAGCACCCTCCCCCCAAACCTCCCTGCCCCTGCCCCACTCCCTCCCATGCTAGCCCTCCACATAGCTCTTGATCTTGGGACAGGAAGTTCTCCCTGGGGCCTTGGCTCCACTTCTTCCTAGAAGTCCCAGAGGGGATCTGGAGAGCAGCTGGTTATTATCTCCCATGTAATTGCCCTTCAAAGACCAGGACTGGAATGTTTAGAGGACAGGGGCCAGGAGCTCCTTAGAGGGAATGACCCCAGCTCTTATCAAGGCAGGGGCTCTAGCCCCAATTGTCTGGTTTCCATGGTAACTCATCCCTCCTCCTTCTCCAATCCTGCTCCCACCTTACCCCCTTTACTCCCTAGCTCTGTGAATTTTGAAGACTCATGGGGTTATCCCTCCGACTGGAAGGTTGAACCCATCCCTCCATCCTGCCCCAGTTAAGGCCCATTCTGGGTTGGGTTATTGGGAGAAAACATTCGAGCAGTCTCCTGACGAAACATGCTGCTCATCTCTTCCCTGATAGAGGGGTGAAGGACTCAGAGTGCAGACTAAGACATATTTTTTAGACATGGCCAATGTGGAAATTTGTTTTGCTTGGCTATGCATATTTGTTACCACGCTTATATTTTTCTTTCTTTTCCAATGTGTTGGGGGGAGGAGGAAGAGAAAAGTGATTTTTTTTAACTGGAAAAAAAAATTAAATCAAATTAAGAAAAAAAAAATCCAAAAGAACTCTAAGCCATTGACTCAAGAAAAGAAGCCAGGGAAGTCTGTGTTCATTAACACCTCACCAACATACTATTTACATAAATCACCAGCCAATGGTCCCAGGCTGCCATCTCCCTGCTCCTCTACCCCTTATCCTTAATTGTACTGGCAAAGAGAATGAACCTCTCTGCCTCTCTCATAGCAGCTCCAACTGGCCTGAGGTCTATGTCATGGAAGTATGGCCTTCTCCTTGAGATTTTCAGGGATAATCTGGGCTGGACAGTTCCTTTGCCCCAAGGTTCCTCTTCTCAACAGCTCCCCTCCATTCTGACCAATCAATGACCCTCAATTCTCTATACCTGAAGGTCCCTTCCTCACCCATCACTGGGAGGCTTCTTCCCCTAGGAGTTGTCAAACAACCTTAGAATTACTTAAGATATTTTCTTCCCATGAAATAGGAACTGTGAATTCGAAGAACCAGAGGGCAGAGCCATTTTATTCATTCATTCATTTTAGGGAAAGGGCTGCTGATTATATGTGTCCTGGGGTAGCTGATATCTTCTCCCTGTAGTAAAGTTTCCTCCTTTGTAAATGAGGACATTGAATGGGGGTGGTCTCTATGGTCCTTCCAGCTCTGACATTCTGTATTCTATGACTCCATGAACTGATCCAGATTTTCCTGAAAGTTCTTTTCTAAGAGATTTGCCTGTCACAGTCCTTTTCCTGCTGGTTCAGGGTTATCCACTCCTAGAAAAGGAATCCCTAGCTTCAAGTGGCATCTCTTCCATGGGGCTTTCCCTGATTTTTCCTGATGCTTCCAGGCATCTGGGCTCTTTTTCTCTTGTAATTCCTTTGTATTTGTTTATTTGTGTCTATACCCAGGTTGTATCTCCCTTGTAAGCTCCTGGAAGGCAGGGGACCTGCTTTGACCTTAGACTCAGCCAGATTCCTGCACATCCTGCCCTACAGCCTAGCTCTATCTATGCTAGCATCTGCCTGGGATCTTATTTTCTGATGTCTTCTCTGCTCTTCTGCCATCCTTGGCCTGGGGATGAGCCATTCTTGCTGAGGAAATGAATCAGTGACAGTAGGAGAGTGTCCATTGGCTAATGGAGTTTGGATTTTATCTTAGAGGCAATAGGAAACCACTGGAGCTCCTTGAGAAAGGAAGTGACACTTAATTTTTTTTAACTCTTATCTTCTGTCATAGAATTAATATCGTGTATTGGTTCCAAAGCAGAGGAGAATTAAGGGGCTAAGCAATGGGGGTTAAGTGACTTGCCTAGGGTCACCCAGCTAGGAAGTACCCAAGGTCAGATTTGAACTCAGGACCTCCAGTCTCTAGGCCTAGCTCTCAAACCACTGAGCAACCTAGCTGCCCCTGGCCTGTATTTTAAGAATAACATTTTGGCAATTGCCTGGAAGACAGATTAGAGAGAAAAGAGACTGTGGGCAGGGGAAGAGCAATTAGAAAGGAGGATCCTGCAATAGCCTAGGCTTGGGACTATGAAGAGTGAATCAAACTTTCTTTGTTTATCAATCAGCACTTTTTAAGTTAATCAACCAAAAACTTAAACACCCCTACTTAACACTTAGTAAGAGAGTTTGCAAGTCACTTACTAAAGTGGGTGACAACTCCAGAAGCCACTGACCATCCCCTGGGCAGTGCTAAGAAAATTTAAAGACTACAAGTAGTTCCCATAAAGTGGAGGAAGTGTCCCTTCCCTGTCAGAAAGTGATGTGGATAAAGGACTATTAAAAGTCCTGAACTTCCTGTCCTGGTGGCTTTGGACTTGATCTTTGGCTTGGACCTTGATTTTGATTCTTGGACTGCTTCTTGGAGGACTGCTTTTGGATCATCTGCTTTGGACTTTGTCTTGGGTGAATGAGTAGCTGGCCTTCCTTTCATGGTTTCTGGAGAGATTGGTTCCAGAGAGGCCTTCTTTTCCTGGAAGAGGCTCTGTAGGTGGAACCCTTGCATAAGACATCACCGGGTCCTCTGGCTAAGGGTTACCAAGCCCTGGCAGGGCTGAGCTGGACAGCAGAGCAACATTTAGTGTGATAAGCTAGACATTTTCTCTACCCTCTTCTTATATTTCTCTACTTTCACTCTTTCTACCTCTGTAAATAAAAGCTACTGAGTCATTTTGACTTGAGCTATCATATTTTAAATCAGAGACCACAATGTTACTTTAGAATTCTCATATTTAGTCAAACCCTAAATTTAATTTCTTACAGGATCTACTAGTAGACAAGTCTCCTCTCTTTCTTTCTCAATCTATCCATCCATTAATCAAAGTGACATCTATTAAGTGTCTGCTATTTGCTATACACGAGATTTTCAAAGGCAGGAATGAAATGGTACCTGAACTCATGGAGTTTTCATTCTGGTAGGAGAAATAACATGTACACATATATGTATCCATAAGATAAAAAAAGGTAAATTTGGTGCATTAGATAGAGCCCTGGGCCTAGAATCCAGAAGACCTGAGTTCAAATCCAGCCTTGGATACTTACTAGTGGTAGGACCCTGAGCAAGTCACTTAACCATATTTGCCTCAGTTTCCTTATCTGTAAAATAAACTGAAGGAGTAAATGGCAAAGCACTTCTGGATCTTTGTCAAGAAAACCCCAAAAGGGGTCAGAAAGAGTCAGCCATGCCTGAAAATGACAAAACAACAAATACGAGATAATTTAGGAGTATTGGGAGAGGCATTAGTAGCTAGAGGGATCAGGAAAGGCCCCATATTAACTGAGCTTTGAAGGAAGTAGAGGTTGAAAGAGGCAGAGGTAAAGGGGAAGTGTGTTCAAGGTATAGAGGATATTCAGCAAAAAGGCACTGTGGGCAATGGAGATGGAACATGAAGAAGGATAATTGGGCTGGATCATGATGAGAGTGAAGGAGAGTAATGTGTAAAAGGCTTGGAAAAGAAGGCTGTAAAGGGCTTGAAGTGCCAAACAGAGGAGTTTGTATTTTATCCTAGAGTCAATAGGGAGCTACTGGAGCTCCTGGAGAAGAGGAATGACACAATTTGACCTGCACTTTAAGAATAAAATTTGTCAGTTGTCTGGAGGACAGATTGGAGAGAGAAGAGACTGTGGGCAGAGGAAGAGCAAGTAGGAAGGAGGTTCCTCCAATAGTCTAGGCTTGGGGCCAAATAGTAGACAAGGCCCAGAGAGTTAGGATTAGGGTATCTGCCAAAAAGAGCTCCAAGGAGAAGGCCTGGAGGCTAGTCCTGTTCTTGGACTTTGGAGGACCTCTCTCCAGCTGCTGGAATGGGAAGACTGAGTGATCTAGAAAGAGAAACCTAAGCAGAACCCAGTCTCTCCAGGGAGGGCCTGGCCACAGACAAAGGAGCATTTGGATAAATAAAATTGTGATTAATCAGGCACTTCCATTAAACACAATGAGCTGCAGCTCGTAATTAAGCCAAAAATTCGCAATGGAAAGAACATTAGCAGAGTCGGCACTACTGCATTGAAAATTAATTAAGACATCATTAAAACCTTCTATACCACCAAGACTAGATCTACCCAGGGATGCACTGGCTAAGGGCCCAGGAGGACATGGGAGAACTCAACCTTGACTTGAGGGAACTACTGTCCTGGCCTAAGGAGGATCAACAGGAAGGAGAGGTGCTGAGGAAAGATTTCATAGAGTCAGAAGGATCATGGGATCTTGTATCTAGATTCAGAATTTGAAACCTGGGGGGAGAAACATTAGGAATTTTTTTTAGGAATATTTTATGTTGGTTTTCTTTGTAATCTGATGTCGTTCATTTCAAGCACTTCAGAACATGATTTGGAGACATTCACAGGCTTCACCAGATTGCCAAAAGGATCCATAATACACAAAAGGTTCAGGAATCCTTGACTAGAGTTCAACGGGACCTTAGAAACCATCCAGTCCAATCTCTCCATTTTGCAGATGATAGGAATTAGCTATAGAGAGATTAAGTTGACTGGCCAAGGGTCAGGCAGATTCTAAATGCCTGAGGTTGGATTTGAACCAAAAAAAGATCCTCCTGCCATATCTACTACCATGAAGCAGTAGCAAGACTTGTACTCCTCTCATCTAGCCAGGTGTATATATATACATACATGTATATATATATATATATACATATGCACATATGTATATATATATATTTCATCTTCAATATCTACCTATTTCTTCCCCACTGCCTGTAAGCACACTCAGGGCTCTTCTGTCCTAAAAAACAAACAAAAAATCCCCCCAACAACACTCCTCCTTACCCCACCAGCAAAAACATCCCTCCTGTGACCACTCCAACTTTTCCACTGTCCAACTCCTAGAAAGAACAGTCTATGTTCATTGCCTCAGATTATCCTCTTTCTCACCCTTCATGTCTCAGAATTCCTGGTTCCTTTGAAGGGTTCAAGGGCTTACTTAGCATTTTGGGGGGGGGAACCCTTTACCTGCCTGTCTTAGAATCAATACTGTGTATCAGTTCCAAGGCAGAAGAATGGTAAAGGCTAGGCAATGGGGGTTAAATGACTTGCCCAGGGTCACACAGCTAGAAAGTGTCTGAGGTCAGATTTGAACCTAGGACCTCCCATCTCTAGGCTTGGCTCTTACTCTACTCAGCCATCCAGCTTACTCCCCCTCCAAGTATTTTCTAATGCTTCCAGGTGCTACTGCCTTTTCCCCTTTCTGTCTCTAATTAGGGAAGCCTTGTCCCTGTGTGACTTTGGGCAAGACCTTTAACTCCTCTGATCCTCAGCTCTTCATCTGTAAAAGGAGTGCTGGACTTAATGGTCTCCAAGGTCTCTTCCAGCTTTTGTTCTATGATCTTATTTTGTATATACTTATATGTGTCCTGATTATTTCCTCCAGCTAGATTGTAAGCTTCTCAAGAGCAGATGCTGGTCTTGATTTTGTGTGTTTTCCCAGTACCTACTGTGGTAACTTACTCATTTTGGGCACTTAATAAATGCTTATGAATTGACTGAGTCATTCATTGAACCCTTTACATTCTAACTATTGAGTCCACTTCTCTACTGGAAGTGTTTTCTCAAGAACCCCTTCTTGTTCAGTCATTTTTCAGTTGCATCTGACTCTTTACGATCCCATTTGGGGTTTTCTGGGCAAAGACACAGGGGTGGTTTGCCATTTCCTTCCCCAGCTCATTTTACAGCTGAGAAAACTGAGGCAAACTGAGTGAAGTGAAATATCCAAGGTCACACAACTAAGTGTCTGAGGCTAGATTTGAATCAGGAAGAGGAGTCTTCCAGAGCCTTATGCAGAACTCTATACACTGGGCCACCTAGCTTCCCACAGACACACACATATATACATATGGGTATATATATACATATGTACATACACACTGTGTCTACTTCCCTGCCTGCTTTCGACTCTACAGCACAAGATGGCCCTTCCAGAATAAGCCCATCACTTCTAAATTTACCACCAAGCTGCTAACTCCAGCCTTGACTAGCCAATTGACTACCTCCCTCAGCCTCCTCTCCCCTCTGTCTGGAGGGCTGGAGGGTAAAGTACCAAATTCCCCACAAAGGGGGGAGAATTCTATTATCGAGGGCAGAAACTGGACTCTCAGATTACTCCGCTTGGCATCCACTGCCTAACCTGGTTTCAGCTCCACAGAGCAAAGTACCGCCTTGTGGATGGATACCTTCATTTCCTCTCCCACCCTACTCTCTCCGCCTCCTTTAGACTGTGAACTTGTTGAGGCTGGGGGTGGCTCTCTTTTTATTAAGTGTGTCCCATGTGCTTAACCCAGTCTGGTCAATCTTGTCTTAGGTTGGTGTTGGTGAACCTATGGCACGTGTGCCAGAGGCAGGGGTGCTCCCTTCCCCCTCTCCACTATGCCTGAGGACATTTCTCACATCAGCCACCCCTCTGCCCAGTAGCCCAATGGGAGTGCTTCCTCCCTCCCTTTTCTGGGATAAGGCACTGGGGGGCTCATATGTGGTGTAAGGGTGCCGTTTGGGCACTTGGTCTCTAAAAGTTTCACCATCACTGTCGTCAGTGCTTAATAAATGGTTACTTGATTGGATAGTGTCTGTGATATATAAAGTAACATGTTATGTAACACAACATATGTTACTTTATATAATATGTATGTTTATATAGAAACTTTATACATACTTTCTATAAATGACATTTATGTATAAACTATAAAACTTTATATAATATATATGTACAACCTACACACATACATATACACTATTTTCTTTCTTTTTTGAAAACATTTACTTTTTGTCTTAGTATTAAGGGATAGGTAATTGGGGTTGAGTGACTTGCCCAGGGGCACACGAGTAAGAAATGTTTGAAGAGGCCATATTTGAACCTGGGTCCTCTTTCCCCAGGTCTGGTGCTCTATCCACTGTGCTACCTAGCCACTCCTACATTACCTTCCAAAGGTAGGGCATATCAAAGAGCTATAGTCATGGTAGAGCATTAGCTCTCTATTTTTCTTTTAAAAATTTTGTTGTTGTTGATGTTTAAAATTTTTTTTTTGTTTGCTATATGTTCCACATCACCTTAAAGTTTGGAAGACCCGAGTCTGAATCTTGCTTTAGACACTTACTAACTGTCCAAATCTGGGTAAAATCACTTAACTGTTCTGTCTCAGTATCCTTATCTGTAAAATGAGGAGGTTGGACTTAATGGTCTCAAAGATCTCTTCCAGCAATAAAACCTATGATGCTATGAATGTAGCCCTCTAAGAGAGGAAAGAGTCAGGCCCAGAGACAGGAGATCCTGGGTTCAAATCTGACCACAGACATTTCATGGCTGTGTGACCCTGGGCAATTCACATAATCCCAATTACCTAGTCCTTACTGCTCTTCTGCCTTGGAACTAATACTTAGTATTGATTCTAAGACAGAAGATATGAGTTAAATACATGTGTGTGTCCCTCTTTTAAGAATCTTCATCCCAGCTGTGTGACCCTGGGCAAGTCACTTGACCCCCATTGCCCACTCTTACCATCTTCTACCTAGGAGCCAATACACAGAAGTTAAGGGTTTATAAAAAACCTATAAAATAAAATAAATAAATAAATAAAAAAGAACCTTCATTTTCTTGTTATTTGATGTCCCCCTCTGTCCCAAGAACTCCTTTCTAACAAGATTTCCCTTGGCTTGGTTAATAAGTGGAGCCCATAGATGAGATCGGGGCTTCTGGAATCAGACGGGCCCCACAATGGAAAAATTTAAGTAGGGGCAACTTCTCTCTCTACCTCAGCTGCTCTTGACAGACCTCTGGACAGCTCCTGACTGTCATAACTGAGGCTCCTGGGAGGATGCTGGGAAGGGGCATCATCTTCTGGGCCCTACCTTAGGTAGGATTTTGTCTGCATTGCCATATAGGTATGGGTCAGTAGGTAACTCATTTGTACAAGCTAATGAAGCTACATGCATTCTGGACAAGCACTTCCAAGCTCTCTAGAAAGTGACCTACTGGAGTGACAGTTTTCCATGTCAAATGCCGACAGGACTCAAAGGAGCTGTCAAGGAGGCATATTCAATTATACCAGAGGTTTTCAACCTGGAGTCCATGAATAGATGTCAGGGGCTCTGTGGATTTAGATGGGAAAGAAATTATGTCTTTATTTTCACTAACCTCTACCTGAATTTAAAATTCCGTTCAATTAGAAATCTAAGCATCATGCCATTCTTTTGAGAAGGGGACCTTCATAAGCTTCATGAGACTGCCAATAGGGTCCAGGATCCAAAAATGGCTAAGAATCCCTAAATTATAGTCTATTGTCTTGCCAGAACCACCAGAGAGCTCAGCATATTGGGAGATAGGATGGGAAAAGCAAATCAAAAGTCTCATTGCACTCCTTGAGAAAACTCTGCACATTGCCCAAAAGAAGGTTGTTATGAGTAAAGTAAGTGGTTGCCTGATGGGCAGCCCCAAATTGGGACACAACCAAGGTGCTCTTGTCCTGATCAGTGGGGAATACCCAGGCCAATAAACTACTTGCATTGAGGCAGGGCTACTTCTATCCAGGGGTAGATCAAGTGTTTCTCTCTCTCTCTCTCTCTCTCTCTCTCTCTCTCTCTCTCTCTCTCTCTCTCTCTCTCTCTCTCTCTCCCCCTCCCTCTCCTCTCCCTCTCCTTCTCCCTCTCCCTCTCTCCCTCTGTCTCTCTTAGTCTCTCTGTCACAGATGTGCAAGCATCCCAGATACCCTGTGTGTCCTCCTTTGGAAATCTGGTGAAGTCTATACACCCCTTCTCAGATGAAGATTTTTAAAAATCAGATTACAAAGGAAACCGTTAAACTGAAACAAAGATGTTTCCTTACCAAATTTCTACTTTTTAATTTTACATCAGCACTAACAAGCAGTGGACGGCTTTTTACATTTCCCAGACTGTAGGAGGACAATGCTGCTATAAACCAGTACAAAATGCCATTCCTTCTGACGGTGTTATACTAATTTATTAAGGCAAAAGAAAAAAAAAGAGGTAATTTTTTTCCCAATCCAATTTTATGAACTCCCTGAAATCTTTTGAAGGATCCTAGTTTAAAAACTTCAACTGGCCTCTTGCAATGTGGCCAATTCCTCATCCATCTGGGACACCTGCTGCCCTGGTGCTGGGACACACTAGTTTCATGGACCCTGGAGCCCCCTTCTGCCATGGTCATTGTCTGCAAGGCCCTCTGTTTGAGCCATCAGACACTACTGTTCCAACCCATCCAAGGCAGGGCCTCAGGCTGTAAGTGACCAGCATCCAGTGCTGTTCACTAAGGACAAAGAAAGAATAAAACAAAGTCCCTGCCCTCAAGGATAGTTTATATTTTCACAGCAGCCACCACACAAACCAGAAAGTCAGGCTAGCTTGGTCCAAAGGCATGTGATGAACTTCCTTGGGCTCATTAATGAGGCTGTGTGGGCTCTCATGCCAGGGGAGGGTTCTACCCAGCCTCCTTTGTTTTAGCCTTTCCCATCAGGCCATGAGCAAATACAACTCCTGTTTGTTTAGTCCCTCTGGGTCTGGGCTCTGACCCCTATTAACCTTTGTGCCAAGTTCCCAAATGCCTCATCTGCCTGTCCATCTGGAACCTTCCTCCTCTAGTATCAAGCTTCCAGAATTCCCTTTCCTATATACTCAGCTTTCCTGGCCATCGACTCTTAATATTTTAATAGCATTCATTTGTGCTTTAAGGTTTGTAAAGCAATTCATGCACGCTGTCTCATTTGAACCTCGCAACAACCTTCGGAGATAGGGAGCCACTATTCTTCGTACTTTAGATGAGGAAATGGGAGCAGACAAAGGCTAAGTGACTTGCCCAGGGTCATACAGCTAGTAAATGTCTGAGGTGGGATTTGAACTCGGCACTCCACCCAAAGTGCCATGTAACTGTCAGAGCTCATTGGTCAAGTCAGTTCCATTCAAGAAATACTTTCTTACACAGAAGAAAAACAACTGCTTGATCACATGGTTCGATGGGGATATGATTGGGGATGTAGACTCTAAACCAGTGGTTCCCAAACTTTTTTGGCCTATCGCCCCCTTTCCAGAAAAAATATTACTTAGCCCCCTGGAAATTATTATTTTTTAAAAATTTAATAGCAATTAATAGGAAAGATAAATGTACCTGTGGCCATAACTGCCCCTCTGGATCACTGCAGCACCCACCAGGGGGCAGTAGCGCCCACTTTGGGAATCACTGTTCTAAACAATCACCCTAGTGCAAATATTAATAATATGGACATAAGTATCGATCAATGGCACATGTAAAACCCAGTGGAATTGCTCATTGGCTATGGGAGGGGGGAGGGAAAGAATACGAACCATAGAACCATGGAAAAATACTCAAAATTAAATTAATTAAATAAATAATTTTAAAAAGGGAAAATAAAAAGAACCATTTTCTTAGCATATGATTTTTCACTTGTTTATTTGGGTATGTTTGGGGTTTATAAGGTTATTTGCTTACAAAAATAAACAATATGGAAATATATTTTGTGTGATAATACATGTATAACCCAGATCAAATCGCCTGCCAGCACTGGGAGGGGGAAGGAAAGGGAGGGAGGGAAGGAAGGAGATAAGTTCACTCATATAACTTAGGAAAACTTGTACAGAAATTTGTTACAGCAAGTAATTGGTAATAAATAAATTATTTTTAAAAAATGCTTTCTTAAGTACTGAATATGTGCCAGGTCTTGTCTTTGGTGCTGATGATAGGAAAAATAGGAAACAGCCCTTTACTGAAAAGGAGTTTTGAGGCTACTGGGTGAAAATAATCTGTACAAATGAAAATAAATATGTATAAAACAGAAAATCTTTAGTGCTACCCTAAAAGGGGCACCAGCCTTCCAGTTTCGGGCTCTCCTGGCCTGCCCATTTTTGTTTCTGCTAAAACGAAAGGCTGACAGTGATGGATGGACACTTCTTCTGCCCATACCTCCCCGGGAGCCAGGACTTGGCTCTGTACCCAGCCAGGTCTGTAGAAGATAAACCAAGACCTCCTAACAGGATGTGATGGGCTGCGCAGATGGCCCGCAGTGTGAGGGGATTTGGCTCGGAAAGAAACTAGCTGAGGGACTCCAGAAATCCTCCTAAGTGGAAGAGGCCATGAGGGTCTGCTGAGACTAGGCGTCATCACAGGGTCCCTGAAGGGAGAAGCTACAAAGAGTGAGAAGCAGCTGGTCAAGTTCAAGGCCGGGTGAACAAGCAAATCTGACAAGCTTGGGGCTGACAGCCCAAGAAGACGGCTGCTGGAAATGGAGATTGGGTGGGAGAGAGAGACTTCAAAGGATTTGGGGAGGAGGAAGCCTTGGAGAAAAGGGGAAGATGGAGAGGAAATCCCACTGGCAGTGATAGCAGTTGTTAGATCTGGGGATTAGTCATTGAATACCTATCATACAATATATCCCTTGTTGTCAAGGAGCTTATAATCCAGCACTAGAAGACACAGAAAAACAGAGGGGGTCCCTAGATGTATTTTTATTTCTTTGAAACTCTTACCTTCTGTCTTAGAATCAATACTATGTGTTGGTTCCAAGGCAGAAGAGTAGTTAAGGGCTAGGCAATGGAGGTTAGATGACTTGCCCAGGGTCACACAGGTAGGAGGTGTCTGAGGTCAGGTTTGAACCCAGGACCTACCATCTCTGAGCCTGGCTCTCAATCCACTGATCTACCTAGTTCTCCCCATTGCCCCCCCCCCCCAACCCAGAAATCTTTTAAGTGAAGGTTGGATGGTTATTCTTCAGGTATGTGGTATAGGATGAGATAGACTAGATAATTTCTGAGATCCCTGGATGACACCCTGAGCTTCTGAATGGGGGAAAAAAACTTGATTATATAAGTCAGGTGAGAGTTCACTGAGGGGTGCCAAGGTTCTGCTGATCCAGAGAAAGAAGGGTTCCTTTCTGGCCAGGGAGATCAGGGAAAGCTTCATGGTGTAGGCAATATTATCTCCGGGACCTGAAAGGGTAGCGATGGGGTGGCAAACAGACTGGAAGTGTTGAAGGTTTTTCTGGAAGGGGTAGGATGGGCACTCAGGCACAAAGGGTGATGATGAAAATTTATAGATCCTGTGAGAAATAGTAGAATGAGGATTTCCTATTTAGGTACTTAGGAATGTAAGAGGCCAGGAATGAACTTTGACTGCAATGCAATACACATTTGGTAAGAGCCTACTATGTGCAGAGCACATAGTAGGGATGCTAGGAATATTGAGACAGAAACCAAACAGTTCTTGCCCTCAAGGGGCTTCCATTTTACTGGAAACAACCTGAATCTTAGCCAAGGAATCCTGCAAATACATGGGGGAACTGGTCTAAGGCAGTGCTAGCAGTTTAAGAGCAAGAGTCTGAGCTATACATGGGCAGCTAGCTGGTACGATGGATAGAGCACCAGGCCTAGGGTCAGGAAGACTCATCCTTTATTTTTTGTTATTTCACTTTCTATTCCTTTTGTTGTTTTTTCAATTACATGTAGAAACAATTTTTTAACAGTTGCTTTCTGATCCTTTGCCATCCAAATTCTCTGCCTCCTTTCCCACCCCCTTCCCTAGGTAATAAACAATCTGATATGTTATTCCAGTGTTCTCATGCAATACAAATTTCTTTATTCTTCATTTTGTAAAAGAAGAATATATACTACCCATGTAAGAATAAACTTATGAAGGAGATAAGACAAGAAACGGAACAGTTTGAGCTGCATCCAAACTCTTGACAGTTCCTTCTATGACTGTAGATAGCATTTCTCATCATGAGAAAACATCTTGAGTTCAAATCTGGCCTCAGACACTTATTAGCTGTTGTGTGACCCTGGGTAAGTCACTTTACCCTGTTTGCCTCAGTTTCCTCATTTGTAAAATGAACCAGAGAAGGACATGGCAAACCATTTCAATTTGGTCTGCCAAGAAAACCCCAAAAAAGGGTCAGGAGGAGTTGTCATGACTGGAAAAGGGCTGAATCACCACCCGAGTGAGAGAAGGGAAAATGTAAAATCCACCTCAGCTGAGGGGAATCAAGGAAGGTTTTATGAAAGGGATGGATTGAGATCTGGGCTTTCAAAGCAGAGAAGGATTTTTGATAGATAAGGAAGGAGTCCATTTTACACATGGGAAATGGTCTACTGGAACGTGAGGCAGTGGAAGAGAAGGTGAGAATGGAATCAGGGAACAACCCAACTTGGCTAATTTGTACAACAGTGAAAAACAAGGCTTGAAAGGAAGGATGGGGGTTAGATTGGAGAGGGCTCTGAATGTCAGACTAAGCAGTGTAGAGTTCATCTTAGAGGCAGGAACAAACTCAATGGGTTGCTACTTTTAGCCCCTGGAGATACCATCGGATCTTATTTTAGCTGTTGAATGAAGATGTATGAGGACCAGGCTTTGTGACCTTTTGGTGTGTGTACATTTATGAATCTGGATTTGAATTCAGCTCTTTCTGTCTCCAGGCATAGAGATCTAACCACTATGCTACCTAGTGTTATATTCAAACTCTGAGAATTGTTAGTCTCACCTTGATTGACAGGGAGACAGTTGGAGATATCGGAATGTTCCCAGATGCTGTGAGGACAGGAGCAAAGGCAGTTGGCCTGAGGATATAAATACCCCTTATAGTCATCTGGGAGGGGTCTTTGGTCTTTGGATCTTTGGTCTCTGAGCTCTGATCTTTGATCTTGGATCAGTGATCTGTGGGTCTCTGACTGTAGATCATTGGTTCTCTCTGAACCTCCCTAGATCTTTAGGCATTTGAATCATCATTAGATATTTAGGTATCTGGGCCTGGGTGGTAACCGGGAGGAGGGAAGGTGGAGAAGCAGAGGGAGATGAAGGGTAAATATTTCCTGAAGGCTGTAAGGCTGAGACATCACAAACTGATAATAAGGTGAGAGAAATCATCATATCTGTATCAACCGAGCAGATTGCCCTCTTTGGTTTGGCAGTGGCTAAGCTGAACCAGAGGAGGGTGAAACACTAGCTCCAGCTTTACTGAAACAACAGCCTACAGTCCTGAGGGATTATTGATCATAGATATTAGTGTGACAGGGTCTCCTATCCCCAATCCTGTTCCTGATTATTCCTTTCCCTATTTAAGATCAATAGATAAAGTCTTATAAAGTACCTTCCTGAGTGGTCATTATATCAAGACCCTTGGGGAGGGAGCAATGCAGTCAGATGAAATGTGATCCAAGGCTAATTAGAGCCAAATACTATTAATTAATCAATCAACCCCAGGTGGGACCTGAAAGGGTTACCCATCCACCAGACCATTAAGGGTTCTACCTGGGCACTGTTATACAGAAATAGGGTGTTATACCATCAAGCAAGGATGATTGGGTTGGTATTTCCCCAGTCACCAGCTACCTAGGGGAATACAAAGACACAGCTTCCCTAATCAATATTCCCTAGAAGCATAGTAGTATCAAGAGGAGTCCTATTTTCTTTATAACACTAGCTGCCAGGTAGAGTAATTATTGTCATCCTCATTTTACCAAGGAGTCAACACTTGTTCAGAAGAGGTTAGGTAACTCGTCATGGTGGTGAAGCCAATGAATGATAATGTCAGATGTTTTTATAGCCCTTTAAAGTTGGCAAAGTGTATGTGCAGGAAGCCATCAAAGCTTGACACATTTGGCACAGCCTGACACGAGTTTTGGAACCCACAAAGAAGGTGACAGAAGGATGGTAATTCCACTCAGTTTCCTCTATGTGACTCTTTTCTCACTAACATTCCCTTTTACTGAAATTATTGTAATCAATATCCTCACTCAGCCCCAGGGAAACACAGAAAAACAATACAGGCTAATAGCAGAGCCCCCCACAGGTTCCCTATAACTCCTAGGGAATTCCTACCCTTACATACAGTAATACAGAAATTCCCCCAGAAGTCACTTCACAACAAACCAGCAAATAGTGAGTCAATGTTAAAGATTTTAAAACTCTAACTTAGATTCCCATACACAGGTGCCTGCAAAAAACAGGTCAGAATAGTCTCCAAATTTCCCCCTACCCCTCCCTGATTTGGTACAGTACACATAAAAGAACAATGAAATGAAATATGGAGAAATTGTCTCCCATGAAAAAGCCTGTACTTTCTTACCACTGTGGTCCAAGAGATATGTCAAACACGCCTAACACATTGTCTCAAGAAAAGATGTATAGGGGGCAGCTGGATGGCTTAGTGGATTGAGAGCCAGACTTAGAGACGGGAGGTCCTAGATTCGAATCTGACCTCAGACACTTCCTAGCTGTGTGACCCTGGGCAAGTCACTTGGCCCTCATTGCCTAGCCTTTACCACTCTTATACCTTGGAGCCAATACGTAGTATTGACTCCAAGACGGAAGGTAAGGGTTTAAAAAAAAAAAAGAAAGAAAAGCTGTATGGTGAGAATGGATTTCCATGCCAAGATTTTGTGTGATCTCAAAGTGTATAAAATAAACCTTAATCAAGGCAAAGCAAAACAGCTTTGTGCAAGCTACAGTGTCTCTGGCTGTTCTCATTCCATTTTCACTTAACTGTCCTACCCCCAAGATAACTAGACTGCCAGGCCAGGTTCCTGTCATGTATGATGAGCAAGTACCTTGGAGGCAAGAGTTTTTGTCTTGGTATTCTCCATAGCTAGCATCTGGTAGGAGCATAATAATTGCTCATTTGTGTGTGTGTGTGTGTGTGTGTGTGTGTGTGTGTGTGTGTGTAACTCTTACTTTCTGTCATGGAATCAATACTGTGTACTGGTTTCAAAACAAAAGAGCTGGTAAGGGTTAGGCAATAGAGGTTAAGTGACTTGCCCAGGGTCACATAGCTAGGAAGTGTCTGAGAGTAGATTTGAACCCAGGACTTCTTGCCTTTAGACTTGGCTCTCAATCTACTGAACCACCCAGCTGCATCATGATAACTGCCTATAGACTAAATGCATACATCTTCTCATGTTAGCCACACAATGACTCTGTGAGATTAGGAAGGTGAATAGCTTAATGGATAGAACCCTGGATTTCAGAGACATGAGTTCAAATCCTACCTTAGATGTTTACCAATAGTGTGAACCTGGGGGAGTGGTTTTAGCTACTCTGAGCCTTAGTTTCTTCAGAAAGGGTTCGAATCAAGGGTCTCTAAGCTTCCTCCTAATTTTAGATCTAAGATCTTTAGATAATAATAGCAACTGACATTTATTGCTTCAAAGTTTGCAGAATGATTTTCATACATTATCTCCACCGAGGCTCAACAATAACACTTTGTTGTGTTATAAGTATCTGCTTAGAGGCAGCTCAGTGACACAGAGAAGAGAACACAGGGCCTGAAGTCAGGAAGACTTGAATTAAAGCCCAGCCTCAGACACTTACTAGCTTTATGACCCTAGACAAGCACTCTGTCTGCCTCAGTTTTCTCAACTATATGATGGAGATCTCGGGGCAGCTAGGTGATGAAATGGATAGAAGATTAGGTCTGGAGTCAAGAACACCTGAGTTCACATCTGGCCTCAGGTATTTACTAGCTATGTGACCTTGGACAAATCGGTTAGCCCTCTTTGCCTCAGTTTCCTCATCTGTAAAATGAGCTGTAGGATATGGCAAACCACTCCAGTCTCTCTGCCAAGAAAACCCCACATGGAGTCACTGACTGAACAACAAAAAGAAGATGGGAATCATAATAGCATCTACCTTCCAGAGCTGCTGTGAGGATCAAGTGAGTGAATAATACTGATAGAGCTGGGCATGGTGCCTGGCATATGGTAGGCTCTTAATAAATGCTTGTTTTCTTTCTTCCCCCCATTTTACATGGTGGATATGAGTAGGCTGGAAACACCTGATGAACAGGAAAATAAATGAAGTCACCAAGGAGACACATGAACAAGAAAGACAATGAGTTGGTCATAGGGGTATAGTGAAGGGTAAAAGATGCCATTGGAGTTCCAGGGCTCTAATGGAATCTTCTCATGGGTAATCTAGAGTACAGATATGGCAGGGATCCTTCTGAAGTGAAGGCATGGAAGGGTATGGACAGGAGCCACACAGGCTGAGTGGAGCCCATGAGGAGGGAATATTAATATTGATGGGAGCAGAGATCCCATGTTGTGTTTGACAAATAAGGAAACTGAGGCTCAAAGTTGACTTCATGAAGTCCAATCCATACTGCTAGTGTCAGAGGTGAGACTGGAACACATGTCTTCTGATCTCCAAGTCCGGTGTTCTAACCACTATGCCCCACTGCCTCCCTACATTAGAAACACAGGATTTTGGACCTGGAAAGGATTTTATTGATCACCTAGTCCAAACTGATGAAGAAATTAAGAGCCTGAGACTCAAATAGTCCAAGGCTACATGGTGGGTTGGCAGCAGAAAGGGACTGGAGCCTAGATCCCTTAGCCCACCAGGGGCTCTGACTCACTTCTGCAGCCCTTTGTCTCAGCCACATCCCAGGGAGGGGGCTGGCTTTTTCTGAGGAGAGGGACTGGGCTGGGGAGCTCAGGGAGAGGCGCCCCTTTGGACAAGGATTAAATGGCAGGCAATTTCCATGCTAATGCACGCGGGTTCTGTTCTTTGCTTCAGATCTGCATGGAGCAGCCCTAATTCCTCCCAGATCCTGAATAGTGACTCAGAGTTAAAGGGGCAGTTAATATAATCCGATGGAGAGGGGGAAAAAACCAATTTACTGACTTATTTAGTGGCACCTTTTGTAATTGATTCTCCCAGGAAAGAAATACTGATTAAAGCCAACCTCATCTCCAAGGCAACCATGAGCCTCCTCCTCCCTCCTCCAGGGGCTTAGAGAAAAGCTCAAAGTACCAAAGAGGCCTGGAGACAAGTCTGCCTGGTAACAGATGCAGAACCTCCATCAGGCAGGCTGGGGGAAGCAGGTAGAAGACAGGGACCCATCGGGGGCCTGTTCCAGGACCTGTCCTGTGGCCTGAGCTGTCCAGTCATCTTATCACAACTTCAGGTATTCATTCATTCCATGGTCTTCATTAAGTACTTACTGTATACCAGGCACCGTGCCAGGTGCTAGGGATAGATCAATCAAAATGCATTTACTAGGCACCTACGATGTGGCTCAATGGATAGAGAGCCAGGCTCGGAGTCAAGAGGACCTGAGTTCAAATGTGGCCTGAGACACTTCCTAGCTGGGTGACCTTGGGCAAATTACTTAATCCAGTTTGCTTAGCCCTTACCCTTCTCTTCTGCTTTGGAATAGATACTTAGTGTTGATTCTAAGGGAAGGTAAGGGAGAAAGATAGAAAAGGAAGGAAGGGAGGGAAGAAGGAAATAAGGGAAGAAGGAGGAAAGGAGGAAGGAAATAAGGAGAGAAGGAAGGAAAGTGAAGAAAGAAGGGAGGAAGAAAGGAAAGGAAAGAAGGAAGGAAGGAAGGGAGGGAGGGATGAAGAGAGGGAAGGAGGAAGGGAGGAATGAAGGGAAGAAGAAAGGAAAGGAAAGAAGGAAGGAAGGGAAGAAGGAATGAAGGAAAGAAAAGAAGGAAGGAAGGAAAGAAAGAAGGAAGGGAGGGAGGGAAGGAGAGAGGAAGAGAAAAAAGAAAGACAGAAAGACAGAAAGAAAGAGAAAGAAAGAAAGAAAGAAAGAAAGAAAGAAAGAAAGAAAGATAGATAGATAGATAGATGGTATTTGGAGTCAATAGACCTGGGGCTCAGATCCTATCTTTGACAATTACTACTTATAGGGCCTTGAACAAGTCATTTTACATTCCTAGGTCTTCATTTCCCCATGTATGAAATGGAGACAAGGGAGAAGCTTTAGTCAAGATGATCTTTATATTTACTTTCAGCTCTAAATTTATGAGCCTATGGTCTTCCCAGGCAACACCTTCCACTTTTAGATAGCTTCAATTCATTGCTTGTTTCACCAATTTTATTGACATCTTTTGATTCTCTATCACCTCCATTTCCAAATCTCTTCCTTCCTCCCACTTCCCTATGCAGAAAGCCATTCCTTGTAACAAAGAAAACAAAAAAATTCTACAAAATGAACTCAGGTAGGGACACAGTTAGGTAGCACAGTGGATAAAGAGCCAGGCCTAGAGTCGGGAGGACTTGGGTTCAAATGTGGTCTCAGATACTTCCTAGCTGTGTGACCCTGGGCAAGTCACTTAACCCCCATTGCCAACTCTTCTGCCAAGAGAGAAGATAACAGTTCTAATTTTTTTCCAATTTTATTTTATTTTCAGGTTTCAATTCTCTCCCTCCTACCTCCATTAAGAAAGCAAGAAAATAAAATCATTACAAACACGTATAGTCAAGCAAAACAAATCTCCACATTAGCCAGATCATTATAATTATACAAGCAGTCCTAATTGTTAAAAAGTTTTTCCTGAATCAAGCTTGAATCAGCCTCTTGGCAACACTCCCCCCACCCCCCATTCTTGGTTCTGTCCTCTAGGGACAAACAGAACAAGTCTCATTCTCCTTCCAGAGGCCCGCCGCCCTTCATTTATTTGCCATCCTGCCCCTCCCCTAATTTTCTCTTCTCCAAGCTATATATCTGAGGCTAAATGTTTTAATTGGGGAGAGGGTAAAGCAGGCACATAAATATATAAACACAAATTATATGCCAACTAAGTGGTTCAGAGGCAGCTAGTGAATAGAGCACCAGCCCCAAAGTTGGGAGGACTTGGGTTCAAATTTGGCCTCAGATATTTCCTGGCTGTGTGACCCTGGGCAAGTCACTTAACCCCCATTGCCTAGTTCTTGTCACTCTTCTGTCTTCATACTGATACTAAGACAAAAGGTAAGAGTTTTTTAAAAAGTGATTTTATTTGGGCATAGGACTTGGGGTTTTGTTTTTGTTGTTGTTGTTGTTTGTTTGTTTTTTTAAGCCCTTACTTTCTGTCTTAGAATCATTACTGTGTATTGGCTCCAAGGCAGAAGAGTGGTAAGGGTAGGCAATGGGGGTCAAGTGACTTGCCCAGAGTCACACAGCTGGGAAGTGTCTGAGGTCAGATTTGAACCTAGGACCTCCCGTCTCTAGGCCTGGCTCTCAATCCACTGAGCTACCCAGCTGCCCTCGGGGTTTTGGTTTTAAAAGATGACTCTATTAAAAAAATGAATAATATGGAAACAGGTATTGAGTGATAGTGCATGTATAACCCAGGGGAATTGCTAGTCAGCTCCAGGAGTAGGGAAAGAGACAAATGAATCATATACATTTGGAAAAACCTATGGGTAAATTTGTTATTAGAATAAAAGATAAAACTAAAAAAAAAAAGTGATTCCAAGATGGAGAGAATGTTAACTACTGACTTGATGGAGACATCGACTCATCCAGCGTGCTTAAGGGGGTCTCACCTTGCTCCCTCAATCAAGTCAAGTCAGAAGAAGTATTTATTAAGCTCTTACTACAGGCTGGCCAAATAGCCACCGAGATGCTCCTCTGCACTCTGGCTAAGCTCTTAAAGGACCTATGGCATAGTTTGAAAGAAAGAAAAAACTGTATCCCACAGTCATAACAGTTAGAGCTGTTCAACAGAGAACAGGCTAGCCCGAGAGCCAGTAATCTGTGCTATGATTCCTGATTCTATCAGTTTATTAGCGATTCCTTCCAGATTTATGGTCTATTAGCATTGTAGTCTATAAGCTATTCCTTCCAAATTTGTCATCTGCAAATTTGACCAACATTCCATTTATGCCCCCATCCACGTCACTGATATACGATGAGTCCAAGAACAGTTCTGTGGCATTCCCATCAAAGCAGCTAAGTCGTACAGCTTGGCTTGGCGGTAGAAAGACCCAAGTTCAAATCCAGCTTCAAACAGTAGCTATATGACCCTGGGTAAGTCACTTGCTTCTGTTTGCCTCAAAGCTTCCTCATCTGATGATTAATAATAGCACCTACTTCCCAGGGTTGTTGAGAGGATCAAACGAGACACTATTTATAAAGCAGTTGGCACATAGTAGGTACTTAATAAATGCCTGCTTCCTTCCTTTCCATAGAAGCTAGATTCCAGGCTGAATTCATCCATCTAGCCTTTGTAGTCCTGCCCCTGAATGAGTTTCAGATCCACCATCACGTCCCACTGGCATCATTAACTCCCATCTCTCCCTGTTGTCCACACGGATAGCCCAGAAGATTTCACAGAGAGGTTGCTGGAAGCCAGAGACACTATGTTTAAGGCATTCCCACAAGCTCCCCATTTCACACAGGCAGCGAGTGGCCAAGCTAGGCTGGCAATTCCCCAGGTGTGTGACTCGTTCAGCTCTTTCCACCGTACCACCCCGTTCCTGTGGTTCTAAGACTTGGGTTTACACTTCTACAGGGTGACCTTAGACTCTTTGGGGCTCAGTTTCCTCATGTGTAACCTGAGAGGTGGACGAGCTCCCTCTGAGCTTGGAATCCGACGAGGGGCAGAGCTGGGCCAGCTGCGGACGGTCCACCCTTCCTGACGTGGCCTTTGGTCCACGATCCCTCCCTGGACGGCTCCTGGCACAGATGCCGGCCGGTTTAGAGGTGGCGGGCAGGGACGCTGGCCTGCCTCTCCCATAGCTTGGGATCTCCAGATTCCACCTGCTCCCTGCACGTCCTCCCTCTCTCTCCTAGCCGTCTACTCAGATATTTCATCTCTCTAATCCAGCCTGCTTAATATCCCAGGTGACAAACCACGCTGGCTCCCAGACATGTATCAGCTGCCAGTTATGGGGGGAAGGGGAAGATGGATGGGCCCTGCCTGGCAAGGAAGCTCTTCCAGGGAGGACTGAACCTCCAGAAAGCAGTGCCACCAGAAGCGGCCGACAAGCCGCCGGGTCACGGTGCCCACGAACTGAACACAGGCAACAGGTCTGGCCTCCGGAGGGACAGACGGGCTGCCGCTGAGATAAAAACTGCTGCTTACTTTCCTCGAGTAAACATGAGGACGGCACCCCAGGGCTTCTCCATCAGCTGGTTGAAGAAGGAATCTGACTTAAAAAAAAAAGAATAATGAAGAGAATGGGGCCAACCCGGCTGGTACTGTCCCCATTATCCTATCTGTGATCAGAGCTGTCCCAGAGCTTCCAGAGGATGACCTTCCACCCCAGCACTTTTATCCAATGACAAAAAGCCATCATTTTATCCATCTCCACAAGAGCCTCAGAACATTAAAGATAAAAGATCAACCGCAGGGTAGCGACCGTTTCTATCCAGAAAAAGAAGAGACGAGCAAGATAATGACGACAGCAATCAAAGCTGACATGCCTGTTACACTTCATCCCTTAAAGTATTAGCCATCATTATCCCCATTTTATGGATGAGGAAACTGAGGTTCAGAGAGGAGAAATAGCTAACCTGTGGTCATAAGGCTAGTTAGTGAGATTTGAATTCAGATCTTCCTGTCTTCTCCACTGCCTCAAATAATGTGTCACAGATGGTCAATGCCCCGTTTCCCATTGATGGCTCATAACAGACTCATTTGAGCCCCCAGCCTTTGGACCTCTTTGTTGTCAGTCATACCCGAAGCTTCGTGACCACTCCGATATCCTAGCCAAGAAAATCCCATGGATAGCTAGTTATCCATGGGTTGTCTTCTTGGCAAGGATTTTGGAGTGGTTTGTCATTTCTTTTTCCAATGAATCCTTTTGTCAGACAATCAGAGGTTAAATGACTTGTCCAGGGTCCCACAGCTAGGAAGTGTCTAAGCCAGATTGGAACTCAGGTCTTCGTGACTCCAGGTCCAGCACTCTAAGCACTGAGCCACAGCTGCCTACCACTACACCTTGTGAATGCCGGTTTAATATGGCCCTCCCCCGGCTTCAGCTCCTGCCCAAGCATCGGAGGAGTTTTGGCTTGTGCCATACTACATCTCCTAATTCATAGCACACACCTGCTCCCTCTGCTCCACCACAGGACGGATAAGACCAACGCCACGTGCAGCCAGTGTCTGTTTTTCAAATATAACTGAAACCAGGTGGTGAAGATGACGCCCACCTGCCTGAAAAGATGAGCGTAGTGGTAGATGCGCTGAGTTCGAGGCGCCAGGCAGACATTCAGGGAGGGATGCCCAAAAAGCATTTCCAAATGAATCCCAGACTCTGGGACTAAGATGAGACCTCTGAAGGCAACAAATCCAAGCCCCAACAGAAAGGGAATCCTCACCGCACTATCCCCAACGAGAGGGGGACTGCCCAACCTTCCGAAGCAATCAATTTTACTTTGAGAGAGCTCTAATTGACAGGAAGACTTTCCTGTCCTCAGACCTAAACTGACTTGGCAACTTTTAACTCTTGGGGTCAGCTAGGTGGCTCAGTGGGTTGATAGCCAGGCCTAGAGATGGGAGGTCCTGGATTCAAATCCAGGATCAGATATCTCCTAGCTGTGTGACCCTGGGCAAGTCACTTAACCCTCATTGGCTAGCCCTTACTTCTCTTCTACCTTAGAAGCAATACCAGTATTGATCCTTTTTTAAGTTTTTCTCTTGAATATTTTCTCCTAGATACATATTTCATGTTCTTTCCCTCTCCCCCCAAACCTCCTTAACCCCCCTTAGCTGACACACAATTCCAACCAGTATTGATTCTAAGATGGAAGGGTTTAAGAAAAACAAAAAAAACTTCTAATTCTTCCACCTGGTCCTTCTCTCTAAGGCCAAACACAATAAATCCTTGCAAAACTCCCAGAAGAGTGCCTGGCACAGAGCAGGAACTCAGTAAAGTTGTTGATTGGCTGATATGATGGGACTGCAGCTTGGAAGAGGGGTTGGATCTGGAAATCAGGTGCATAGATTGATAAGTGAATCCTGGGAAGGAAGAGAGACAATAAAAGGGAATCAGACCATGGACAGAGGAAGCCATGGAGGATACCCTAAGCCTGTGGTAGTGAACCTATGGCACACGTGCTAGAGGAGGGGCACTCAGAGCCCTCTCTGTGGGTACACCAGCCGTAGCCCCAGCACAGAGCTCACCAGAATTTGTTATTAGAAAGCCAGAGGAACACAGGGCCAGGCTGCTCCCCTTTCCTTGTCCATGTGTGCCTGAGGACATCATCTGTCCCTCTAAAAGGTTCACCATCACTGCCCTAAACCATAGAGGACAGCTTGCCCTTAGAGGGAAGAAGGAGATGAAGAACTAAGGAGGATGAATGAAAGGGAGCAATCAGAGGGGTAGGACTCAGCCATCTTATCAGAGAAGCCAAAGATTTCTGGATTTGGGGCTAGGAAGGCTCAGTGGATAGAGTGCTGAGCCTGGAATAATGAAGACTCCTCTTCCTGAGTTCAAATCCAGCCTCAGACACTTACTAGCTGTGTGACCCTGGGCAAGACACTTAACTCTGTTTGCCTCAGTTTCCTCATCTATAAAATGAGCTGGAAAGGAAATGACAAACCACTCTAGTATCTTTGCCAAGAAAACCCCAAATGAAGAGTTGGGTTTGACTGAAAAACAATAGAACAACCCAATGGGTCACTGGTAAATCTGGAGAGAGAAGTTTCTGTAGAATGATAGGGTTGGGAGAGTCAGGCCTAGAGATGGGAGGTCCTAGGTTCAAATCCAGCCTCAGACACTTCCCAGCTGTGTGACCCTGGGCAAGTCACTTGACTCCCATTGCCCACCCTTACCACTCTTTCACCAAGGAGCCAATACACAGAAGTTAAGGGTTAAAAAAAAAAGAATGATAGGGTTGGGGTGGAATTCAGATTATCAGATGTTAAAGAGGTGATGGGGGGGTGGGCAGCAGGGGTAGCCAGGTGATCCTGAATTAATTTTTAAATTTCTTCTTTTCCTAATCTATAAAATGGGAATCATCATTACAGCAGCTACTATTATTGTGAAGATCAAATGAGATAATTTATATAAAATGTAGGTTAGAGTGAATCCAGAAGGCTGAAGATGAACCAGACCTCTAACTTCCTGCCAAAGAGATGATGGGAAACTTAAAAAGCAGAGAGGGAATACATTTTTGGGCATGGCCAATGGGAAAATTTTTTTATTGGACTATACACGTTAATGATAAGGGTTTAGGTTAGTTGGATATTTTTTTCTGTTCACTTGGGCTAAGGGAGTGGGAGCAGTAGATTATGAATGCATGTAAAAATGAAAAACTAGAGGCAGCTACATGGCTCAGTGGCTAGGGCGCCTGGAATCAGGAAGAACTGGGTTCAAATCTGGCCTAGCTGTGTGACCCTGGGCAAGTCACTTTACCTCGTTTGCCTAGCCTTTGCCCTTCTGTTTTAAAAGTTGTTATTAAGATTTCATTGGTATTGGAAACATCTTCTATTAATGTATGTCAGCACCTTTTCTGTAGCTTAGAGCCTTAGAAAATTACTAGAGCACAGGGAGTGACTTGTCCAGGGTAACATGACCAGTAAGCATCAGAGGCAGGGCTTGAACTCAGTTCTTCTTGTGTCCAAGAGCAGCTCTATTTGGTGTGAACAAGAGACATTTCTCTAGCACATCAAAGTTTGCAAAGTTTACCTACATTTTCCCATTTGAGTCTTAAAACAAACCTTCCCTCTAGCTAATAATCTAAGTGGAAAGACTCCTGGACTTGGAGCCAAGGAGACCCAAGTTCCAATTGTCTCAGCCATTTTACTAGCTCTGTAAAGCTAGTAAAGTCTCAGCTCTCTAGACCCTGAATAATTCATTTTGTCCTTCTCTACCTTAGTTTCTTTCCTTTCCTTTCCTTTCCTTTCCTTTCCTTTCCTTTCCTTTCCTTTCCTTTCCTTTCCTTTCCTAAACCCTTACCTTCTGTCTTGGAGTCAATACATGACTCCAAGGCAGAAGAATGGTAAGGGTAGGCAATGGGGGTCAAGTGACTTGCCCAGGGTCACACAGCTGGGAAGTGTCTGAGGTCAGATTTGAACCCAGGACCTCTTGTCTCTAAACCTGGCTCTCAATCCACTGAGCTACCCAGTTGCCCCCTCTTAGTTTATTTTTCAAAGAGGGATGATAACAGTATCTATTTCACAAGGTTACTGTAGGAATCTAATGAGATTATAATGGGGCAGTTAGGTGGCATAGTGGATTAGCATCAGTTTTAGAGTCAGGAAGACTCATCTTTCTTAGTTTAAATCCATCCTCAGATACATACTAGCTGGGTGACCTTAGGCAAGTCACTGAACCCTATTTGCCTCAGTTTCCTCATCTGTAAAATGAGCTGAGGAGGAAATGGCAAACTATTTTAGTATCTTTGCCTAAGAAAATCCTAAATAGGGTCAAGAAGAGTCAAACACTAAAGCCCGTGTATCACTGTTAGCTCTTCTGATGGCCTCAGCCTGCAGATCTTGTGCAGCTCTTATTCACGTCTTTCCCTAACTCTCTCTGGGCGGTTCTAGCAGCCCTGCATCCTGGAGGCCTTCCTCTGGGGCTCTGAATATTTCATGGAAACCAGGGCAGCAATCAAGCTGTCTATCTGTCATCTCTTCCTCATGCCACATGACTGACTCACACAAGCCCACTCTTCAGTCGTGTCCTTGGCTTTGGGCCCGCCGTACCGGCATCCTGGGTTTAGAGTTGGGCAGATTAAGGGGCCAGAAACTGTTATATTATAACAAAATTGAACATAAAGAAAACCAGTCCCTGCCCTCAAGAAGCTTAAATTATAACAGGCAGACAACGAGGAAAAAGCAACAGAAAAAAAGCCAGGATGTTGGGGGAGCTGCCCAGGAATTATGGAGAAGCAGCAGAATAACCAGGAAAGGGACAAAGAACGGCAGGTGGGGCCCCTCCTCAAAATGGAGGCCCCAGAAGGAACTCCCCCATGGGAGATGAGGGTCCAAACGGGAGGGAGGCTCCAGGGCAAGAAGACTCCAGGTACTAGGGATAGGATAGGAAGGCAGCTGAGACATAGTGGCAAAGTCCAGAGAGTTAGAAGCTTGGCCAAGAGGGGAAGGAATGAAGACTTGGGGTTCAAACCCTCCCTTAGGTGTATGTTGGCTAAGTGACTGTGGGCAAGTCACTTAAACTCTCTGAGCTTCAGTCTCTTTGTCTATAAAATGAGGGCAATAATAGCACCTTCTCTGGCTGCATTAGATAAGACAAAGTAAGCAAAATGCTTTATGAGGACTTCAGAGCGCTATACAAATATCAGCTTTTAGAGTCACAAAGAGGGCAGATGGAAGCAAACTTTTCACTTTATTTTTCTTGTTTCTGTGATTTCATTTGCAGCATCTCTAATATGTGAATATGTTTTGCATGACTTCACATGTATAATTGATCTACTGCTTGCCTTCTCAGGGGATGGGGAAGAGAATTTGGAACTCCAAATTTTTTTAAATGAATGTTAAAAATTTTTTAAATGTACAAAATATTAAATGAAGTAAAAAAATATTTTTTAAAAAGAATCCTTAAGAGGCAATGTGGTGTTGGTGTTATTGATAAGAGAGCTGAACTCAAAATCAAAAAGACTGGGGGTTCAAGTCTAGCCTCCTACTGACTGTGTGCCCTTGGGCAAGCCACTTACCTGCTGCCTGCCTCAGTTTCCTCATCTGTAAAAAGGGGAATAATTATAGCACTTATCTTCCGGGGCTGTTGTGAGGATTGGATGAGATAATGGTTATGAGGCTCTGTCAGAAGGTGTGGATCTGCTCTTATAGAAAAAGAAACCTATGCTGAAGCTACCAATGAAACCACAGGGCAATTGAAAAAATAACTCATAGCTTTTAGAACTAGAAGGGAACTTTAAGAATCATCACATCCAACCCCATCAAATCAAAGCCAAGATGTATACCAGGCATGGGAGAGTATAAAGAAAAGAGCTCACCCGCCAATGGGTGAGACAAGCTGCAAAAAATAGATAATGAAAGATTTATGGAGAAGAAAAGGGAAGAGAATGAGTTATTATTAATAGTTATATTAAGTGTCTACTGGATGCCAGACAGAGGCAGGTAGGTGGCACAGTGAATAGAGCACTTGGCCTGGAGTCAGGAAGATTCATTTACCGGAGTACAAATCCAGCCTCAGATACTTCTTAGCTGTGGGACCCTGGGCAAGTCATTTAACCCTGTTTGCCTCATTTTCCTCATCTGCAAAATGAGCTGGAGAAGGAAATAGCAAACCACGCCAGATGCCAAGAAAACCCCAAATGGGGTCATGAAGAATTGGATAGGTGCTTTTTTTTTTTTTTTTAACTCTTTACCTTCTGGTCTTAGAATCGATACTGTGGATTAGTTCCAAGGCAGAAGAGTGGTAAGGGCTAGGCAATGGGGGTTAAATAATTTGCCCAGAGTTTGCATGACTAGGAAATATCTGAGGCCAGATTTGAACCCAGCCTCTAGACCTGGCTCTTGATCCACTGAGCTACCCAGCTGCCCCCTCCTCTGCACTTTTTGTAAGTATTATCTCATTTGAGCCTCACAACAACTTGGGGAATTATTATCATTACTATTCCCCTTTTTACAAATGAGGAAACTGAGGCAGACAGAGGTTAGGTGACTTGTACAAAATTAAACAGCAAGTTAGTGTTTGGGGCCATATTTGAACTCAAGTCTTCTTGATCCCAGACCCAGAGTTCCAGATGCTACAATACTACCTTGTTATCAATAGAAGGTAATATGAAAAGGGAAGTCACTGGCAGCTGGGAGGATGCAAAATGGTCTCCTAAAGTAGGTAGAGTTTGAGTTCAGTCTTGAAGGAAGCGAGGGGGAAAGAAGAGGCAAAAATGAGGAAGCAGAGCTTTCTAGGTAAGGAGAACGGCCAGTGCAAATGAACAGAGGTGGGAGAGGGAATGTCCATGTGTGAAAAACTGCAAGTCATCCCATTTAATTGTGGGCAATGGTTTTAGCAACATTCATTCCAGATAGCTGTGCATTTTTTTAAAACCCTTATTATACTGTGTATCAGTTCCAAGGCAGAAGAGCAGCAAGGGCTAGGCAATGGGGGTTAAGTGACTTGCCCAGGGTCACACAGCTAGGAAGTGTCTGAGGCCAGATTTGAACCCAGGACCTCCCATCTCTAGGCCTGACTCTTAATCAACTGAGCCACCCAGCTGCCCCCAGATAGCTATACATTTAAAAAGCCAATTTAAGGTTGGCAAAGCACTTTGCAAATATTATGTCATTTGATACTTAAAACAACCCAAGAAGATAGGGGCTATTATTACCCTTATCTTATAGATGAGGAAACTGAGTCAGTCCAAAATTAAGTGACTTGCCTAGGTGGTATCTAAGGTTGGAATTGAACTCAAGTCTTCCTTGCTCTAAGTCCAAAGCTTTACCCACTCTGACACCTACCCCTATTCTTCATCCACTTTGTTTTCCCCCTGTGAATGGCTATGGATCTCCCTGAGATGACATCATGCCGTTCAAAGGCTCTATGCAACTGGCAGAACATCAATCTAGGAATCTGAGCATCTGAGGAGCCCCTCGGTCAATAAGGAATCCCTCTTCTAGTTGGATTTTGTCCAGGCTGTCCTCTGTGAGGCTGACGAAAGCCTTAGGTGAGCATATGCCTTCCCTGCTTCGTGCCTCTCTTAATGCAGCTACTCAGCGGATCTTGAGAACTGTGTTATCTCCCTGGTCCCATTTGTCATGGAATCTAACAGATGCGTGCGAGACACCTTGCTGAAGGAGAGCTTTTAAGGCTCTAATTTGCTCCATCAAGCCAAATGCTCGTTTGAAACCAACAAATAGACATAGGGGGAATCTTCCGTTCTCTTCACCTCTGGCAGCTATGTGCCTGGGAATATGTAATCTGCTGTCGAAGACAATCTATAAAAGCCTGGCTGTTCCCTCCCTGAGTCTTCAGCATGATATGGGTGTAGACGTCTCTCATCAAGATTTTATAGCCATGAGAGAATAGCTCTCTAGGTCAGTAACTGCTGTCTTCTCAGCTATTTTGGGGGGGTGGGGTGGGGAGAGCTAATAGCCCTGTCTGTGAACTGCCTGGGAGCTTTCTTATTCTTTTAAAATCTTCCCTCAGAGATCCCTCGATGCTGGACAAGTTGCTTATTCCCTGTGGGCTTTAGTTCCCTCTTTGGTAAAATCGGGGGCTGGAAAATGGTTGTCGAAGTCTAAATGGAAACATCACTACCAAGAAGCGGATGTCTCTTCTCTTCAGTCGCCTTTGACTTTTCGCAGAAACTTTCCTAACTATTTTTCAGTTATGTCCGACTCGTCATGACCCCGTTTGGGTTTTCTTGGCAGGGATTCTGGAGCAGTTTGTCATTTCCTTCCCTAGCTCATTTTATGGACGAGGAATCAATACCAATAGGGGTAAGGGAATTGCTCAGGGTCACGCAGTCAGTAGGTATCTGGGACCTGATTTGAACTTGAGTCTTCTTGACTTTAGATCTGTATCCTCTGAGTAGCTGATAAAAATAGGGGCTGGTCCCAAAGCATAGTTAATGAAACGTACCTCCCTCCTCACAGCAGGAAGCTGCAAGGGGGGGGGGGGCTCCAGGAGCAGAGTGGGAAATACACAGTCACATTCAGTCATGCCATTCAGGTTTAGGCTTCACAATTTTTCTTTGCCACAATGGAGAGTTTAATTCAACGGAGTGGGGACGTATTCAGAAATAAACTCTGATGTGTAATCAAAACCATCGCTAGCATTTTTATAAGCTAAATCAAAAACAAAAATGAATGCATGACTTCACATGTATAATCTATATCAAATAAGTTGCCTTCTCAACGATGGAAGAGGGAGGGAGTTTGGAAATCAAACTTTTAAATAATGAACATTAAAAATTATTTTTACATATAATTGGAAAGAAAATATTACTATAATTTAAAAAACCCTCTTCTTCCATCTTAGAATCAGTATTGATTCTAAGGCAAAAGAGAGGTAGGGGCTAGTCTCATGTTGGCAAACCTATGGCACATGTGCCAGAGGGGCTGCTCCCTTTCCCCTCTCCATGCATGCCTGAGGACATTTCTCCCATCACTTGCCCCTCTGCCCAGCAGCCCAATGGGAGTGCTTTCTCTCTCCCCTGTTTGGGATAAAGGAGTGGTTCACATGCGGCATGAGGGTTGTAGTTTGGACACTCAGTCTCTAAAAGATTCACTATCACTGGGCAAAGCAAAGCGGGTTAAAACGACTTGCCAGGGTCATACAGTAGGAAATGTCTGAGACCAGATTTGAACTCATGAATGGTTCTCAATTCATTGAACCACCAAACTGCCCCCTAAAAGAAAATATTATTAAGAAAAGAAAATGAAAATGAAAACCAATAAAATAAGAAGGTTTTCCTAAAGGGTCCCCTCACAACTCTAAAACTAAGGCGCCCAAGAGCCTGTGAACCAAGTTGGCCACAGTTACCAAGTGGGCTGAGAAGCCAGGTCCCCTTTCCAGTGCTTGCATTAGGACATTTCTAGATTCTAATGCCCTGACCTGTATTTTCTGAACCCCAAACCAGAGCATATTCTGGAAGAAAGGAGATGTTCCTTTTGTAAAGCCTCATTCAACGTACCCTTTCTTTTCCCGACATAAAGTCTGCGAAGAAGATGGTGACCCAGATGGGAATGAAAGAGGAGATCATGGCACGTGAGGATGAGAGGAATGAGCAAATCCATCAATAAATACCTACTGTGCGTCATTGGGCCAGACAATCGGGATACATTTACAAAGAATGAAATGGCGGCTGCTGTCGAAGGATGCATCTATTCTAATATATATTAGGGCTGTTTAGCCTAGAGAATACTTGAGGCGAAGGACGGCAATGAGAGCTGTCTTCAAGGAGTTCAAGATCTGTCATGTGAGAGAGAAATTAGACTTCTTTTTGGCTGGAAAAAATGGTGGAAAATTGTGAAGAGGGAAAAATTCAGCTTGATGATGGTAGTATCCTAGAATTAAAAGATGGTGTGTTCTATTGTATAGCTGTGAGTCAGGGGACTCTGGGTGGCTAGATGACCCAGTGGACAGAGAACTGGGCTTGGAATCAAGAAGACTCATCTTCATGAGTTCAAATCTGACCTCAGATACTTCCTAGCTGTGTGACCTTGGGCAAGTCAATTCACACTGTTTGCTTC
The DNA here is from genome assembly GCF_016433145.1 of Gracilinanus agilis. Taxonomy (NCBI): domain Eukaryota; kingdom Metazoa; phylum Chordata; class Mammalia; order Didelphimorphia; family Didelphidae; genus Gracilinanus; species Gracilinanus agilis. The sequence goes on from NC_058132.1 coordinate 70,013,566, forward strand.
AGTTTCCTAATCTGGAGAATGAGCCGGAAAAGGAAATGGCCAACCACTCCAGTAACTCTGCCAAAAGGACCCCCAAATGGGGTCACAAAGAGTTGGACAAGACTGAAAAGTGACCGAATGACAGGGATGAGCATAGAGAGGGGATCTGGGAATTCACTGGTGTAGACTCCCAGATGAGGACACTCCCTCTGCCAAGTCAGATCACAACTTTCTCAATAGTCTTACAGTTTAGGATGACTTGGAAATGAGTATTATTCAGAGAGCAATGGAATCCCCCAAGTGAGGTATGGGCAAGCAAGCAGCAAAATGTGCCTCCGAACAAGGAATTGTAAAGGAGAAGTGAGCGGATGGGTATTAGTAGAGAAGATGGGCTTGTCACTGGCTATCACTGGGTGGTCAGTTCTCTCCACTGGTATTTTCATTATATTAGGAACAAATGGAGAAGGCCCCCCAAGGACATGGGGCGGGCCATCCGTGGTGAGCTAATGGGAAAGCGTGGATGAGGGGTAGGCAGGATGTGCAAGTACAGACAAGCTACTGTCTACACCACTGTCCAAACTGAAGAGATCTCAGAGGAATTGGAATATTTTTGTATTGTTTCTTTTTTTTTTTTTTACAACCCTTACCTTCCATCTTGGAGTCAATACTGTGTATTGGCTCCAAGGCAGAAGAATGGTAAGGGTAAGCAATGGGGGTCAAGTGACTTGCCCAGGGTCACACAGCTGGGAAGTGTCTGAGGCCAGATTTGAACCCAGGACCTCCCCTCTCTAGGCCTGGCTCTCAATTCACTGAGCTACCTGGCTGCCCCTGGAACTGGAATATTTTAAAAGGAGACATTTTCCAGGAGTTGGAGTTGTCAAGAAATAAAATGGGGTACCTGGGAAGGTAACAGAGTTCTCCCTCGAGAGGTCTCTGAAAGGAGGCTGGAGGACCACTTGTCTGGGAAGTTGTAAGAATGGATTCTCAGTCAGGTTAGACTAGATGTCATGCTGAGATTCCACTGCTAAGATTTTAGGGGTGCATTTAGTGTAATAAAAAGAGCCCTGGCCTTGGAGTCAGTAGACTTGATGGTTCAAATGTTGGCTTTCCAATGAACAATGATGCCATGAGAAACTGATTTGACGTTCTCTCTCCCTCATTTAATACATCTGTGAAATGGGAATGGACACACTTTTTTTTTTTAAACCCTTAACTTCTGTGTATTGACTTATAGGTGGAAGAGTGGTAAGGGTGGGCAATAGGGGTCAAGTGACTTGCCCAGGGTCACACAGCTGGGAAGTGTCTGAGGCTGGATTTGAGCCTAGGACCTCCCGTCTCTAGGCCTGGCTCTCAATCCACTGAGCTACCCAGCTGCCCTCGACACACTTTTAGAGGGAAATAGTATGACATAAAGTAAGAAAGGTAGTTAGACCCAGTCTATAGAGTGCCTTGAATGCCTTGGTAAGGAGTCAGAATTTTACTCAATAAAGGAATAATTGCAATGTTTTTTTTTTTAAACCCTTACCTTCCATCTTAGAATTAATACTGTGTTCCAAGGCAGAAGAGCAGTAAGGGCTAGGCAATGGGGGTTAAGTGACTGGCCCAGGGTCACACAGCTGGGAAGTGTCTGAGGCCAGATTTGAACCTACAATCTCCTATCTCTGGGCCTGGCTCTCTATCCACTGTGCTACCCAGCTGCCCCTGTATTTGTCTTTTTTTTTTTTTTTTTTTAGCAAAATAACAATAATAATGATAATAGGGGCAGCTGGGTAGCTTAGTGGAGTGAGAGTCAGGCCTAGAGACAGGAGGTCCTAGGTTCAAACCCAGCCTCAGCCACTTCCCAGCTGTGTGACCCTGGGCAAGTCACTTGATCCCCATTGCCCACCCTTACCAACCTTCCACCTATGAGACAATACACCGAAGTACAAGGGTTTAAAAAAATAATGATAATAATAATAATGGACATTTATACAGGACTTAAAAGTTGGCAAACTGCTTAGATATACAGGGCGTTCCAAGAGTAACAGATTGAGACTTAAGGGACATCTTCTATTGTCTCATTTGAGTCTCACAACAACCCTGCAAAGTAAGAGCTACAGGTATTAGTATCCCCATTTGACAGATGAGGATAACCTCAGAGAGATTAAGTGCTTCTTCATGGTCACACAACTAATAAATGTCAGGGGCAGGATTTGAACCCAGGTTTTCCTAGCTTCAAGTCCAGCACTCTCACCACTTCCCTAAGGGCAATGACATGAGCAGAGTAATATATAAGGAAGAGGGAAAGCTAGATGATACAGTGGATAGAGCTCTACTTCTGGAATGGAGAGGGCTAGATTCAAATCTGGCCTCAGACACATCTTAGCCCTGTGACCCTGGAGAAGTCACTAAACTCTGTTTGCCTCAGTTTCCTCATCTGTAAAATGAGCTAGAGAAGGAAGTGGCCAACCACCCCAGTATCTTTGCAAAGAAAACCCCCAAATGGGGCCATGAGGAGTTGGACACAAATGGAACAACTGAACAACAAAATAAACTCCCTGCCAATGCTGTGGACTTTGTCACGGGAGGATGGGTCAGTTCAGAGACCTGAGAGATTTCCTTTGAAGGCTTCAGGGCAGCAAATGACCCTCTCTCCCCTCTTGGACCCTCAGCTGCTCACCTCCTCCCATGGTGTCTGAGATCAAAGTTAAAAACAAAACAAACATCAAAAAGAAACTAGAGGCTTCCATCATAAAACAATGTTCAACTGGCAACTCAGCCCCTTCTCTCCCTGCCTCTCCTCTCATCTGGGCTGGAGAAGCTGGGGATGGTGCGGGAGAAGTGGAGGGACCTTGCAACCTCTTCCATTTAGCATCAAGGACTTCTTTTACAGGCTCATGGGGAGGGTGGGACTGAAGCTGTGGCGTGGGTGGGTGTCTGTAGGGAATGTTTCCTTCAGATCCTGAGAACCTGAATAACTGTGCCTGAGAGAGGAAGACCACAAGCCCCAGCCTAGAGTCATGGCATCTCCTGCAGAGTTCCCTAGATCTGCAGAAGGTCAGTCTGGTGGTCAAGAAGCAGCTGTGCTGGACAGCAACTCAGACCAGCTTCCAGCAGGGTGTCCTGGGAGAAAACAAAAATCTCCCTCCCTCTAATACTGAATGTAACACAGGAGCACAGAAGAGAGAAAAGGAGAATCTGACTTCTGCTGCCTCCCACTCCTTGGAATTTATTTTTATTGAGTGTATTTTTATTGGATGGCATCTGGAATCAAACAGAGGCCTGCTTTGCCGACTCTACTGTGCTGGGCCTAGAGCTTTCTGGATGTGGAAATAAAAATCCCCTCTTGGAGCATTAATGGAAAGGGGGCAAAAGGAACAGGGTGAGCTGGCAATGTCCAGTGGGAGCAAGTCACCTCTCCAATTTAGACTTTCCTCCTCATCTGTGGAACAAAGGGGTGGGATTATGTTATTTCTAGGGTTCCTCCCAACTCTGAAATTCTCTATTCTAAGGACCATCCCAGCTCTGACATTCTCTGTTCTAAGGACTCTCCCACCTCTGACATTCTCTGTTCTAAGCTCCTTCCCAGCTCTGACATTCTTTGTTCTAAGGACTCTTCCAGCTCTGACATTCTCTGTTCTAAGGATCATTTGAGCTATGATATATCAGTTGCCAAATTGTATCATTTCTATTCCCACAGTGCCCTCTTCTATACTCCCACAGTCACTGGTCAAGTTCAAGCCCTCATCACCTCTCTCTAGGATTACTTCAAAAGCCTTGTAACTAGTCTCTCTACCTCCAGTTCTCCCTGCTCCGATCTATCTTTCACATAACTGCTAAAGTGACTTTCCGGTTTGGTTATGTCACCCCCCCCCCACTCAATAAACTTCCATGGTTCCCTATTGCCTCCAAGTCTAAATAGAAATTCTTCCACTTAGCATTTAAGCCTTCCACAACTTGGTCCCAATCTACCTTTCCAGGCATATTTCAATTCATAACAGAAGGAAATGCTAAATTGAATCAGGGATGAATGAAAACAAAGATGGGATTTTCTTCCCACCTGAGTTCATAGATACTTCCCCCTAAAATCTATCTGTAGACTCCTTGAAAGCATTTGTAAATCGGGGATCATGAAGTCTTGTTCTCTTCTAACCCTCTTATTTTACTGAGGATTTGAGAGTTTCAGGGTCTTGCCCAAAGTCAGAAGAAGTAAAAGATGAGATCTGAACCCAGCTTCCTTGGGGCTTTTTTCAGCTTCTTATCTTTTCTTTCAGCTGGATGATCCAAGGTTCTGGCCTTTGTTTCTAGGTAGTGAATGGAGAATGCTGGTCTTGGAGCCAGGAGCACCCAAATGCCAATCCTGCCTTAGAAATGTATTAGCTGTGTGACCCATAGCTTATCTACTATTTGTTTCAGTCTCCTCATCTGTAAAATGGGGATAATAATATCACATACTCTCTTCATACCCCGCCAAGGGTTGTTCTTTGTAAAATGCTCTGCAATCCTTAAAGCACTACAAAAATGCTCCTGTTATTATTATTACCTGTATATTGATGCTTACTGTCTCTCTTACTGACTACAAAGTCCCAAAAAGCTATGAGACTGTGACTAAAAAGATGCTGCTAAGGTTGACACTGAAGATACTCTGACCACGGGTTTATGGGGGAACCTATCAATAAAGTAAGAAACAAACCAACAAACTAAGTTCACCTCTTTCTCATCCCAAGATATGAGGGATGAGAGGCTGGGGCAGGGGGCAGGGATGATTAAGGGGAGCATGAGAATAGGGGAGATAAGCACATTAGTTAGGGTCACTGCAGTTGCTTAGTTATTTTCAGTCGTTTCTGGCTCTTGTTGACCCCATTTGGGGTTTTCTTGGCAGAGATATTAGAGTGGTTTGCCATATCCTTCTCCAGCTCATTTTACATGTGAGGAAACTGAGGCAACCAGATTAAATTACTTGCCCTAGGTCCCCCAGCTAGGAAGTGCCTCTGGCCAAATTTGAACTCATGTCTCCTTGATCCCAGGCTTGGCACTCTACCCATTATGCCACCTAACTGCCCTAGTTGGGGCCACCAGCAGATGGCAAGATGATAAGAGGCGGGCAAGGGCAGGCTGGGAGACCTAGTCCATGGCAGTGGGAACAAAATGGCAAATGAACTAGACCTGAAAGCTAACCACAAAGAAAATAGCTAATTGACTTCCGTTTGTCTAGCCCTTGCCTTTGTCTTAAGAGATGTTAAAACAGAAATTAAGGGTTAAAAAAAAGGGGGGGCAGCTAGGTGGAACAGTAGATAGAGCATCAGGTATAGGGAAGACCTGAATTGAAATCTACTCTCTGTGTAATTGGAATCTGAACCCCAAACTACAATTCCCAGCACCCCACTCTCCTCACATTATGTGTTGATGTAGGCATATACATTTTGTGTAGCCCTGCCTCTTGCTCTCTCTTCCTGGGATCCCATTTGATGGAGGTGGTGGGAGGTGAGTGACAGGAGAATCTACTCACGTGACCTTATATTTTGTTAGATGATTACCTTTTTATTCCTTTACTTCAAGTGATTATTAATAAACTTTATATAATATAATACTTGGAGTATTGGACATTAATTTTAATCTTACGCCTCATATACTTATTAGCTCTGTGACCCTGGGCAAGTCATTAAACCTTGTTTGCCTAACCCTTGTCCTTCTGTCTTAGAGTTGTTACTAAAACACAATGTAAGGGTTAAAATAAAAAAAATTTTTTAAAAAGATAATAGCCAAGCTACATGGAAGCCCCATAGAAAAGATATAGTGGCTGGAGCTTGTTCATGCTACTTGAAAACAGACCTGAGGAATCTACTTTCCCTGTCTCTGCTTCTCTTTCTGTCTCTGTCTCTCTTCCTTCCTCTCTGTCTCTCCCTCCCTTCCTCTGTGTCTCTTTGTGTCTCTCTGTCTCTGTCTCTCTCCATCTGTCTGTCTGTCCCTCTCCCTCTCTCTATCTCTGTCTCTCTCCCTCCCTTTGTATCTCTTTGTCTCTCTGTGTCTCTGTCTCTCTCTTTCTCTCTGTCTCTGTCTGTCTGTCCCTCTCTCTCCATCTCTGTTTCTGTCTCTGTCTCTCTCCCTCCCTCCCTCTGCCTCTTTGTGTCTCTCTGTCTCTGTCTCTCTCTCCATCTCTGTCTGTCTGTCTCTGTCTCTCCCTCTCTCTCTCTCTCTCCATCTCTGTCTCTGTCTCTCCCCTTCCCTCCCTCTGTCTCTTTGTGTCTCTCTGTCTCTTTCTCTCTCTCCCTCTATCTCTGTCTCTCTGTCTCTGCCTCTCTGCTCTCTGTCTCTCTCTCTCTCTCCATCTCTCGTGCAGTCAGTGGATGGGAGATAAAGAGAAACTTGAAATGATCACGGAAGGCCATTGCTAGTCTGGTAGCATCCTAATTTCATGATATTCTTGTTAACAAGATGCTCTGTTGTTACTCTGCTGCTAAAGGGTCACAATGATTGGTTGTGGGGCTCACCCTAATTGTGGTTCTAGAAAGCAACGGTCCATCTGGAAAGAGGCCAGAGGAGGATGAAAGAACCGGGAGGTTTAGTCTCGAGAAGACTCAGGGGGTGGGAGGTCAAGGCGGTTGTCTTCTAGTATTTAAGAGGGCTGGCACTGAGAAGATGGATTACACTCATTCTGCAGAACCAGAAGCATTGGGTGGATTTTGAAAAAGAGGTAAATTTAGACTCGTTGAAAGGAAAAACAGCCTGACTCGGCTGGCACCGGGAGCAGCCTCTCTGGCCCCGGTTTCAGCTTCTGTGGAAAAGGGCCAGCAAATCCTCTCACTGCCAACCAGCCAGATGGACGTCCAGTGGCGCCTGGTGGGGGACCCATCTCCTCAAGCATTTGGAGCAGAAGGGATTCCTCCTTCTGGCCATGGAGGTTTCTTAGTTCCCTGGAAGAACATCCGAAACAGCATTACATACGCTGCGAAGGATGGACCATTTTCTGCTGAAGTCCATAAATTCAGAGGTGATTACAGACCCAGTCTGGGGCTGCACCACTGATGGTGGGAGGGCTGGGGGAGGCCAGCCTAGCTCATGCCGAGCCCAGCACCACTCAGGAGGATTTCTACATCCAAGATGGTCGTGATTCATGCACGGCAGTGATTTGAGGAGAAAGTACTGAGAAGGAAATCAGCCGGCGTACCAGCGCTGGCCAGCTTTAAGTCTGGGGCTCGTGACAGGGTTGAAAGATCAGAATTTTAAACTAGTAACCCATATCCTATCTCATGGCCCACCCTGTGTGTGTGTGTGTGTAACACACATCACTTTGTAGTTGTTAATAATTGAAATGTACAGTGTCCTGAAAGTTTTATTTATATAAAACACTTTATATAATACCAGTTATTTTCTTTATATAAAATAAGTTTATTCAAGATTTAAGCTGCACTAAGCCTTGGGACAAGATGTGTAATGCTTTAAAGTTTTTAAAGTAATTGATATTTGACCCTGGGCAAGTCACTTGACCCCCATTGCCCACCCTTACCACTCTTCCACCAAGGAGCCAATACACAGAAGTTAAGGGTTTAAAAAAATTAAAAAAAAAAAAAAAGTAATTGATATTTGAACCGCACACCACCCGTGCTGTAGGCATTATCCCCATTATATAGATAAGAAAACTGAGATTCAGCGACATTAACAGTAACAAATAGCGTGGGCTTATATAATGCTTTATATAATGTTAAGGTTTGCAAAGCCCTTGATAAATGTTATTTCATTTTGTCCTACTTGGAGGTAGCTGCTATCATTAGCCCCATTTTACAGGTGAGGAAACTGAGGAAGAGTGGTTAAGTGACTTGCATTTATGGTCACACACTTATGTGTCTGATGTCACATTTGAACTCAGACCTTCCAGACGACGAATCTAGTACTCTAACCACTGCACCATATAGATGCCTCTTCTTTAAGTGAATCACCCATCCCTACTCACAGAAATAGCAGCCTGCAGAGTTGGGGTTTAAATGCCAATCTTTACAATTCTGAGTCCATCACATGGGTATTCTTTGCTCAAATTATCATGCATATATTTATCTATTGACATGCTATAAGCAGCCAAGTGATGCAATGGATATAGTATTGGAATTAGAGTCAGGAAGACCTGAGTTCAAATCCAAACTACTTCTGTCTGCCTCAGTTTCCTCACCTGTAAAATGGGGTAATAGCATATACCTCTTTGGATTGCTGTGGGGTCAAAACAAAGTAATAGCTGCAAAATATTTTATAAACATTATAGTGTTATATAAATATATACAAGTGTATATATATATAAATGCTAGTTATTATTGTTATTATGCTTATTAACATAATATATAATAATACAATATGACATGTATTATATGCCAATTGGCATATAATATACAATTGTAATGTAATGTAATGTAATGTAATGTAATATAATATAATAATGGCATATTCCAGTCAAGTAAACAGAAGTATTGTTTTTAGCTTTGCCTATTTCCAGCACCCAGCACAGTGCCTTACACACAGCAGGTATATAATAAATGCATGTTGGCACGAATAGGAATAGATGCCATCCCAAGGTAGAATGGAGGTGGCAGATTCCCCGTTAATGGAGGTCTTCACACAGAGGATATCTGGCCACAATGGGAAGGATCCCAGTTTGGTATATCCTGGACTAGAAGACCTCAGAGATCTCTTTTATCTCAGAGATTTTGCGAAATACTAGCATTCTGGATGGCTAAGAAAACCCAGACTCTTCCCTTTTTTAAAAATCTTAACTCTTACTCTCCAAGTTATCAATTCCAAGACAGAAAAGTGCTAAGGGATAGGCAATAGAGGTGGAGTGACTTGCCCAGGGTCGGAGTAAGTGTCTGAAACCAGATTTGAACCCAAGCCCTCTCATCTCCAGGTCTGACTCTCTATCCACTGAGCCACCTAGCCAGAGAGCCTGGGTTTGGGGACCAGACCATAGCACGCTATGTGGATAATGTCATGACAGAGGAACCTTTTGGTAGTGGGCACTGAGCTAAGAGGAAGTCTGGAGCCCCCATCTGTGTGTCCTTGGAAGAGTCCCAGGCAGTTGCAAAGTCTTCTTTGTACTAGACAGCCTCCCAAAGAACCACCACTAGCAGGGATGGGATGCTTCAAATTGAACTTTGGCATCCTTTGAGAGCAGAAGGAACAGGAGCGTGCTTGGGGAGTCAGCCCAGGCTGGGAGCTCGATTCGGATTAAACCGAGGAGGTAGAAACGATGTATTACTACCATTTTAACCTGAGGGCTAGAGAAGGGAAGTGACTTGCCCAGGGTGACATAGTTAGTGCCTTAAGGCAGAATTTGAACTTGAATCCAACCCTGTCTATGATATATTCTTATCTCCATTTTACAGATGAGAAAACTGAAACTTGGAGGATGCAGTTCAACTCATAAATATTTATTAAGTCCCTACTATGTGCCGGTCCCTGTGCTTAGTGCTGGGGACACAAATTGTTCATAGCTAATTAAGAACAGAGCTGGGACTCAGTCCTAGGTCCTCTGAGAGGCAGTGTGGTTTAGTAGATAGGGTCCTGAACTGTTCTTATTAGCTGTATGACCTTGGGTAAGTCACTTCCAGTCTCTGAGCCTGTTTCCTCATCTGTAAAACAAGGAGGGTGGATTTACCGGGCTCTGAGAACCCATTCCAGGTCCAAATCTCTGGTCCTCTGACTCAATCCTACCCTATTCTTGCCGATGAATCATCCAGCCTCAGCTTTATGGGTGCAGCCCAGCCTATATGATTCACGACTTTTGCTTCCCTTACAAGTGATACCCTGCATGGAAAATTATAGTATCTTTCACACCTCTAATGGACTTTTTCTGCTACAAGCAGGTTTGTGGTGTATAAATGGTCACGGAGGAGAAATTCTGGGCTTTCCTTTCGCAGGAGAAGACAGATTGCAGAGGCCTGATAGGAAACATCTTACAGCAACAGGGAGGGACTTCCAGATAAAGCTTCTGGGGATCTCTGCCCAGACCCCAGGAGCAGCCGGATCCCCAGGCAGCATTTTCTAGAAGATGGGAATGGTTGATTTTAGGCAAATTCTCTTAGAAGGATTCACAGTATCAGCCCTGCCTCCAAGGCCCTTCTTCCTGACAAGCTAAATTCTGCCCATTCATTATTCAGTAGCAACTCCATGAAGCCTCCCCAGATTGCTAGAGGCTTTGGTGGGTTTTTCTTTTTTTAATTTTAAACCCTTACCTTGTCTTAGAATTGATGCTAAATATTGATTTTAAGGCAGAAGAGCTGATAAGGATTAAGCAACTAAGTTTAAGTGACTTGCCCAGGGTCACACAGTGAGGATGTTCTGCCCTGATTCCAGGACTGGCAGTCTGTCCACCGAGTCACCTAGATGCCCCTTCAGTGGGTTTTCTGTCAACCAATCAACTAGCCAATCAATCAACCAACAAGTAATTATTAAATGTGTATTATCTGTGCCAGACGCAGTCCCTGCCCTCCCTCAAGGAACGTATTCAATTAAATAGTTATTAAGCACCTACTGTGTGTCAGGCACTATGCTGAGCATATGTACAACAAATACACGTGTGTGTGTGTGTGTGTGTGTGTGTGTGTGAAGGGGCATGGGATAGCTAAGGAACTGATTTCATTCGTATAGGGAACTCCCAGGTAAAGAAACTCTATCAAGACAACTTCTTAAGAGAGTTGCCCAGAGCACTGAGAAGTTAACTGACTTGCCCAGAGTCACACAGTCACTGTGTCAGAGGTGGAACTAGAACCTAAGTTCTTTCTAACTTCAAATCCAGGTCTTTATAGATTAATATATTATCATTTATGCTACTATTTTATAATTTATATATAATATATAATTTATATATTATATAATACACTTATATATTATTTCATTATATCATTATACATAATGATATAATATATTGATATAATGTTGATATAATAATGATATAATAAAATAATAAAAATATATAAAGCCTTTATCTTCTGTCTTGGAATCAATACTATGTATTGGTTCCAAGGTAGGGGACCCATAAGGGCTAGGCACCGGGGTGGGTGGGTGGGGTCAAGTGACTTGCCCAAGGTCACACAGTTAGCAAGTGTCTGAGGCCAGATTTTAATCTAGGACCTCCCATCTCTAGGCCTGGCTCTCAATCCATTGAACCACCCAGCCGCCCCCTATAAATATATTCTTAAAAAAGATAATTTTGTGGGGAGGTGGGACTAGAAGAGGGGAAGATCAGGAAGGATCAGGATTTCCTCTTCCCAAGACTGAACATCTCTAATATAGAAGGTGATGCTTGAAATGAATTAAAAAAAAAAAAACATTAGGAGAGGCAGCTAGATGGCACAGTGATTGGAGAGCCGGGCTTGGAGTTGGGAAGACCTAGGTTCAAATCTCATCTCAGACAGTTCCGGCCGTGTGACCCCTGGGTAAACCACTTCACCCCAACTGCCTAGCCCTTACCACTCTTCTGCCTTGGAATCAATATTTAGTATTGATTCTAAGAGAGAAGGTAAGGGCTTAAAAAGAATTAGGAGGGACAGCTAGGTGGTATAGTGGATGGAGTGCCAGGCTTGGAGTTAGGAAGACCTGGGTTCAAATCTCTCAGATACTTCTTGGCTGTGGGAATGTGTACAAGCCACTTAACCCCAATTGTCTAGCCTTTACTGCTCTTCTGACTTAGAATTTATACTAATTTAATATTCTACATCAACCAAATTAATTAATTAATTAATGTAGTATTATAATGCATCAATATATTAATTATACATATAATTATACTAATTAAAAACCCATTAGGGGTTCAAAGAAATGAGAAAGAGGAGGAATTCATTCCAGGTATGGGGGAACAGCCTTTACAGAGGCACCAAGATAGATTAAAAGGAGTATTGCGCGTGAAAAACAGCAAGACAAAAGGAGCAGCATTCTGGTTTGCCTGGAATGCAGAGTGGGTTAGGGAACTTGGAATGTGAAAGATCCAGGTTGTGAAGGTATTTTCAATGTCCAAGAGAGTTTACATTCGACCCCAGAAGTCATAGGGAGCCACAGGCATTTATGGAGTAGTAGAGGGGTGATTTATCAGACCTGCACTTTGGGGAAATTAATTTGGTTGCTGTTTGGAGAAAAGACTAGAGGCAAAGAAACCAATGTAATTAGGAGTAATTAGGAGTAAACCAAAGTAATTAGGGGATTACTGCTATAGTCTAGGTAAGAAGCAATGAGGGTCTGAATTAGGGTGTTAATTGTATGAATCTAGAGAAATGGAGAGATGGGAGAGTTGTTGTGGAGGGACCCAGTAGGCACTTACTAGAAGGCTCTTTGAAGGATTGACTTGCCAACTGAATAGGGGGTGAGAGGGAGGAGTCAAGGATACTGCAAGGTGGTGAACAAGGGGTGATGAGGCCCCAAACAAAAATAGAGAAGTCCAGAGTGGGGATGGTTTGGGGGGGGGGGAGGGATGATGAGTCCTATCTTGGCCTATTTCATTTTGAGATCCCTCCAAAAGACCAGTAGCAATTTGTCTGTGTGAGACTATAGCTCAGGGGGAAGACTAGGGCTGGATAAAGAGATCTTGGAGTCATCATCATCACAGAGGTGGTAATTCAACCCATGGGAGCCAATCAGGTCACCTCAGGAGAGAATGTATTGACAGTGGAGAAGCGGGTCCAGGGCAGAAATATGGATAATAGTCTAGCAAAGGATACTGAGAAGATCAAGTCAGATAGGTAGGAGAAGAACGGAGGGACAGGAATGTCCCAAAAAACTCACGGGAGAGAGTACCCAGATAGAGAGGATGGCTAAATGTAGCGTCATCTGCTTCAAAGGGGTCAAGAAAGATAAAGATGAGAAAAAAAAGGCCATTCCATTGGGTGACTAATTGGAGAGAGCTGTTTCAGTTGAGGGATGAGGGTTTGGAAGAGAATGAGAGGAGAGGAGATGGAGGTAAGAGTAGAATCTTTTCTTAGAGTTTGACTGTGAAAGAGGAAAGATATAGAAAATAGCCGGAGAGTACGGTAGGTTTTTGAAGGATGGGGAAGATGAGGCCAACGTCCTCGAGAAAATGAGTAACAGAGCCAGGACTTAAACTCAGGGCTCTGCCTCTATAGTTAGCATTCTCTCATGGGACCATGCTGTTCTGCATATCACCATGGAGAAGTTTTATGGACTTGGCTGGGCTATAAGCAGCCTGGACTCTTAAAGACAGAGAGAACAACAAAAGCGTAGGCAATGAAAATTCGCTGACACATGTTTAGCTGCCGTTATAGCCTGGAAAATCTCTCCTGAGCCTCACCCTAATTCCTTATAGATGTGTTAAAAATCATGGACCTCTGACGGTGAGAGGTTATGGGACCCTGAGAAGGGCATGATGGTTTGAGTATTAAATAACTGAGATCCTGTCCTCCTTCCTGGTCCACTCTGGTCTAAAAGTCCAGATCATCAACTCACAAACTTGGAAGGAATATCTAAGGCCATTCAATTCAACCTGCAACTGGACAAAAATCTTTTCCTAAACATCTCCTGCAAATGGTCATCCTGCTTTTCCTTGATGGACTCCAGGGAGAGATAGTTCACCACCTCCTGAAGCAGCTCATTCCCCTCCTAGACAGCTCTAGTGGGGAGGAATGTTTTCCTCGTACTAACCCTAACTCTGTCTCTATCTGGCTTTCCTCCATTGCTCCAGGTTTTGCTCTCCAGGACAGACAAGTGAATTGAGGCTGCTCCTTCTTCCCCATGACTTAAAGATAGCTATTATAACCCCACCCCAGGCTGAACATTCCTAATTCCCCCAGCCCCTTCCCGGTGATTCTCTCTGGTCTTCTCACTCTCCTGGTGGTCCTCCTTTGGATGTGCACCAGCTTGATAATGTTCTTCCTATAATCCAACACCTAGAACTGATTGTGACATTCCAAGGGTGGTTTGGCCGAGGCAGAGGAAAAGTGGGGCTGTCACCTCCCTCCCTCGTTCTGAACATTCAGACGCCTGTGATTATTTAGCTTGCTGTCTGCCAAGCCACGGGGCTGACTCACATTGACTTTGTAGCCCACAAAAACCTCAAGATCTTTTCATATGAACTGCTGTCTAGCCATCCCCACCCCCAATAGAGCTGATTTTTGAACTTACATCTAAGACTTTATATTTGTAGGATTCCCTCCCCACAAACACATGCTCACACATATATCCTCTTCTGCCTTATAGCCTTCTCACAACAGAAGATCCCGATGCCCTTCCTCTGATCAGTCAGGTCCTCCCAGAATTTCCTTCCCTAAATAAGGGCCCAGACCCGCCATATTTACTCCTTCATTTTCCTCTGGACTCTTCAGACTTCTTTCTCTACCATGTTTCCACTGGATACCATTTCTCTGGTGGAAATAGAAGCAACTTGAGGGCAAGACTGTCTTTGTTTGTTTTTATTTGTATCCCCATTGCTTGTGCCTGGTCCAAGACTTGACCATCCCCCTATTAAGTGTACCTCCTGTGGCCAGTTTATGGGAAGGACCAATCACTAGTCATAGTATATACTGGTGGTGATCTGTATCTCTGGAGAGAACTTCCACATGGAGGAGATTCCAGATCCATTTGAGTAACAGAATATGGATTCTACTAGGAGAAAAGGGATGGAGGTGAGAAAAGAAAAACCAGAGCATAAGAAGGGTTCTAATGGGATCATATTTCATGCTTACTTCCATTTGGGGAAAGGAGTACTTGTTTGAGAAGACCTTCCTTAATCTATATTTGATTTTTGTCATTAATAGGATTAGGGGGTAACTGTGGCTCAGTGGTTACAAGCACTGGGCCTGAAGACAGGAAGAACCGAGTTCAAATCTGCCTTTAGACACTTCCTGGTGGTGTGACCTATAGGCAAGTCATTGAATCTCCGATTCTCAATTCAAAAGAACTACTATTGGCAAAAGAAATGGCAGACATCTCCAGTATCCTTGCCAAGAAAACCCCATGGATAGCTACGGTCCAGGGAGTTACCAAGAGTTGAACACTGGACACCACCGAACAACAACAACATCCATAGAATTACCACAGAATCTCAGCACAGCCTTATTGGAGGCAGCTAGGTAGCTTGGTGGATAGACCCCTAGGCTTGGAGTCAGGAAGACCTGAGTTCAAATCCAGTCTCAGACAGTGAATTAGTTGTGTGACTCTAGGTAGGTCAATTTTAAACTCTGCCTGCCCCAGTTTTCTCATCTATAAAATGGAAATAATAATAGCACCTACTGATCACAACAGTCATCGTAAGGATCAGATGAGATGTTTGTAAAGCACCTTGCAAGCTTTAAAGCTTTATGTAAATGGAAATAGGTCTTGATCAATGACACATGTAAACCATTGGCTACTGGAGAGGGGAGGGAGGAGGGGAGGGAAAGAACATGAATCATGGAAGCATGGAAGAATACTCTAAATTAATTAATTAAATAAAAAATAAAATTAAAAAAATAATAAAGCTTTATAGAAGTGCTACTTATTCCTGTTTTCCAACCTGTTCTCGGTTCCCCAACCTGTGCAATAGCAAAGTGTAATTTTTAATTTTTCTTTTTTTAATTTTAAACCCTTAACTTCTGTGTATTAACTTATAGGTGGAAGAGTGGTAAGGGTAGGCAATGGGGGTCAAATGACTTGCCCAGGGTCACACAGCTGGGAAGTGTCTGAGGCCGGATTTGAACCTAGGACCTCCCGTCTCTAGGCCTGGCTCCCAATCCACTGAGCTACCCAGCTGCCCCAACAAAGTGTAATTTTAATGATGAACTGTCCAAAAAATCCACATATTTGTCACAGAACTTCAGTTAGAACAGACATCACTGGATATCTAGTCTAACTAACCTGACTCCTCTCCTCATTTTACTTCTGGGTTATTCCAACTGGTAGGAAGTTTCTCCTGACAAGAAGTCTAAATCTACTTCTCTACAATATCCATTAACAAATAACAATAATAACAGCAACAACTTCTATTTCCTCTGAAGGAGCCAAGCAAAACAAGTCTCATCTGCCTTTCCTGTGATATTTCTTCAAATACTTGAAGACAGATTTCTTGGAGCGAATAGGAACAGAGTAGTCCAATTCCCACAAATACACTCCAAAAAAGCTTTTAAAAAGTGGCAGAACAAAAAACGATTAAGAAATGACTGTGAGTACTTTCACCCAATCTTGGTTGGGGAGAGGAATAATACCCAAAAGTCTTCAGACACTCAGGAGAGGATCCGACTAAAGAAGCTTGGTAAAATGAGGCAGAGTGCTAGGAGACACACTTCTGCATGCACCAGCCAGGAAACTCTAAGCCTGACCTGAGGACCAAGGCTCCAGCAAAAGGCATGTCAGGAGTAGATTAAGAGTCTGCAAACTTCCTCCTGAGAGGACAGTGATCAATCCAGACATCTCAAGGACTTGGAACATTTATTTTATTATTTGTTTATATATTTTTTCAACCCTTACCTTCTGTCTCAGAATCAATACTATATTGTTTCCAAGGCAGAAGACTGGTAAGGGCTAGGCAATGGGACTTAAGTGACTTGCTCAGGGTCACACAGCTAGGAAGTGTCTGAGGCCAAATTTGAACCTAGGACTTCTCATCTCTAGGCCTGGCTCTCTATCCACTCAGCCACCCAGCTGGAACATTTAAACTTGGGGGACATTTAAAGAAACTGATGTGGGCTACCTCTGATTGCCCTGGAGAGCTCAGAACCTGGAAACTGTCCATGTTTTCTGCAAAGAAGACACCAATGGAAGGAAAACCCAGCAGCAGCACCCCATTTAATATAGATTCCAAAAGGTGGGGGTGATCTTCCTTTTCCTCCAAATGTACAAGAGCAGTTAGAGCCTGACACAGACAAAAAAAGTCCTAATTCAGGAAGTAAAAGCTGGGAATATGAATAAACAGAAAAAAAGCCTGATGATGAAGACATTTTTTGGATCCAGGGACCTTTAGGATACAAGCTTAGAGAACAAGAGTAATGCTTTGATGACCACAGGTAGAGTCTCAGGTGAAGATAAGGCTTGGCCACAAGGTCTATTAGAATTCTTGGAAGAGATTTGGAAAGGGTATCACAAATGAATCAAGAGTACTCGAGTAGAGGTGTCAAACATGGGGAAGCATGAGGACCCCAACCCCCACAACTCCAGGATCAAATTAAAACGTTAACTGGAGTGGCTCCGTGGACAGAGAGCCAGGTCTGGGTGATGGGAAATCCCAGGCTCAAATCTGGCTTCAGACACTTCCTGGGCAAATCATTTAAACCCAGTTGCCTAGCCCTAACAGCTCTTCTGCCTAGACAGAAGGTAAGGATTTAAAAAAAATACACAAGAGGGGAATTTTTAGCACAATAAACTAAATACAATACAACACAGATAATGTTAAATTTTGGTTTTCTATGTCAATATACAGTCCACAGGAATCTGTTTCTCTTTGAGTTTGACAAAACTGGTCTAGAGGAAAGAAACGGAAGAAGAATAAACAGCTTAATACAGGAAGAGCAAAATCTTACCCAAATAATAGACTCCCTGAAAACTGGAACAGATCGGGGGCAGCTGGGTAGCTCAGTGGATTGAGAGCCAGGCCTAGAGATGGGAGGTCCCAGGTTCAAATCTGGCCTCAGGCACTTCCCAGCTGTGTGACCCTGGGCAAGTCCCTTGACCCCCATTACCTACCCTTACCACTCTTCTGCCTTGGAGCCAATACACAGTATTGACTCCAAGATGGAAGGTAAGGGTCTTAAAAAAACAAAAAAACAAAAAACAATATTGGAACGGATCAAACAAAAAACAATGACTCCATGAAACAAGAAGCACCAGAATAAAATCAAAAGACCGAATGTAATGTAATTACAATGAAACGTAAATTTCTGCCCTGCAAAAGCAAATGCTCCAGAAAACAGACCAAAGAGTTAATTTAAGAATTGTCAGGCTACTTGACAACCACAAGCAAAAAAAAAAAATCCTATACTTTAAGACAGTGATGGGCAAACTACAGCCTGTGGGCCAGATGTGGCCCCCTGAAATGTTCTATCCAGCCACATGACATTATTTCTAATCTGATGAATACAATGAGTAGGATACAATAAAATGAAACTTCGAAAGAGTTGCCTTAGAAACAGACTGACAGAGGAGCATTTCCTTTCCTTTGGCCCCCTCTTTAAAAAGTTTGCCCATCACTGCTTTAAGAAATTTAAGTGAAACCTTCCCAGACCTATTAGAACCAGAGGGCAAAGTGAAAACAAAAATAATTCACATTACCTTCTAAGAGAAACCCTAAAATGAAAACTCTGGAGAATGTCATAGCCACAAAGAATGCTGTCCACCTCCAGAAAAAGAACTGTTGGAGTCATTAGCATACAATCAAAAGCATACAATTTTTCACTTTAGTTTATCTGAGGGTTTTGGTTTTATATGATTATTCTCTTACTAAAATGAACAATATGGAAATATGTTTTGCGTGATAATACATGTATAACCCAGATAGAATTGCTTGCCAGCTCCGGTAGGGGAGGGGAAAGGGAGAGAGGGAAACAATTTGGCTTATATAACTTCAGAAAACTTATGTGGAAATTTGTTCCTACATGAAATTGATAAAATAAAATATCTTTATAAATTAAAAAAAAAGTCCTGACCAATATTTAGGGCATCCATGTAGTTTAAAGAAAACATAATTTAAATAGTCAAAAAGAAGAGTTCAATTACCAAGGTACCACAGTCAGGAACGCACAAGGCTTGACATCTACCATTTCAAAGGACAGGAAGGCAAGGAATATGATATTCCAATAGGAAAAAGATAAAAGCGTATAACCACAAATAACTTAACTGGAAAAACTAAGTATAATTCTACAGAGGGGAAAAAAATGGATCTTTAATGAAATAGAGAACTTTTAAACATCCCTGATGAAAAGACCAAAGTTGAACAGAATCTTTGAAATGCAAACAGAGAAACTGAGATGGGTGAATACACTGAAGCAAATGGAAAAGGCTAAAGGAAATGTTACATTCTAATATGGGAAGAAGAAACAAGTGTCCTAATGTCAAGAGTCATAGAGGGAGTACCACTCTTTCCTCAGGGGGGGGAGTCTTCACATGCCTGGAGTAGACCCCAACAGATGAGACCTGATGGTTTCCCTCAATCTGATTTAGTCTGTCTGCTGAGAGTTTTACCAGGGTAAAGCTGCTGCACATGCTATAGCTTCATGGAACCACAAGTGAGAGTTGGGTGAAAGGTGGACCTCAAAGGTTGATGAGCAGCCCTGAAAAGGACCCAGCAAGTCCTCTCACCAGAGGCACTTATCTTCTCTGAATACTTGTAGGTGTTAGCATTATACCCATTTTACAGCTGAGAAAACTGAGGCAGACAGCCGTTAAGTGACTTGAATGGGCTAAACAGCTAGGAAATATCTAAGGTGGAATTTGAATTCAGGTCTTCCTGACTCAAAGACCAGCTCTCTATCACTGTGTCACCTGCTGCCTCTAAGTATAGACTTAGGCAGCATTGATGGTACTTACCTAGAGGAAGGGGTGGGGAACCTCACTTTCATATGAATGGAATATAGGAAAATTGAACACACAAATACACACATGCAAGGAGTTTTCTGTAGGAAAAAAAAATTAAATTCAACAGAGAAAATAGGCAGGGACAGAGAGAAAGGAAGAAGGGTTTAAGGGAGAGAAGGAATTAAAAATAAGGGAGGGATTAGTTATAAGCAAAACAAATTCCAGCTTTGAAGAATGGATCCAGAAGGGAGGATTAAAAAACCAAATATTTGAAGATAGCTGTCACATCCTTCCTGAATTTTCTCTTGTTCAAGCTGAACAGCCCCAGGTCATTCAACTGATCCTTCTATGGCATAGTATCCAGACCTCCACATCTTGGTCATCCTTTTTTGGGTGCTTTCCAGCTTCTCATAGACTTTCCTCAAACGTGGTATCCTCAGATCTCAGAATGATATTCCAGACACCATGTGAACAGGGCAAGACTAACTCCTCCCTTATGCCGGTCACTCTTTCTCCATTTCTGTACCCTAAGATTTCATTTGTTTTTTGGGGTTGCTATGTCCCACTGTTGACTCCTCCTGCACTTGAAGTCTCACCTCTTAATCAAAACAGAGGACAATGTATTTAATTGGGCAGCCAAAACAGGATCTCACTTCTTTCTCCCTAAAGAGCAAGATAATCTTATTTATTTTATTTATGAAGTGTCTAGACATGCTCACCCTGCCTCAAAGGAATATTCAGTGTTCCATTTTTTCCTGTTAGAAAATGTTACTTCAGAAATGTTTCAACCTCATCTCATTTATTCCTATTCCTGTGGAAAGCATGTCCATTTTGGGGAGCTTAACACAGCAAAAATGATTTATTGGTGGATCAAACCCCAAATATGGGCATATAAAAAAGCTTATATATATATATATGAATATACTTAGAAATCTAATATGTATGTATATATAGTTATAAATAGGTTTATATATTATACACTTATACATATGTATATACTTGTTTATATAGATTTATATTTCAAATTCCTTGCCATTAAATGTAAACATTCCACTCTCTAGGTCTCTTTTTCATCTAAATTTTTCTTATTCATTTCAATTAACCAATGATCTATTAACACCTTCTTTGTGCCAGCGAGAACAAAGACAAAATAACACAGTCCCTTTCTTCAAGGAACTCATACTCCATCAAGGGAAACAATATGTACATATAAATATATATAGGAAGATACAAAAAAGACCCAAGGTGGTTTTGGACATTAACATCTGGGGGAAATCAGAAAAATCTTCCATTAGACAGCATTTGTTCAACCAACAAAATAGGCTCTGGATCTCTTCCTATCTGTCCAATGGTTTCTTCTCAGTCTCCTTTGTTAGATCTTCATCCAGGCCATGCTTATTAACCATAGTGTCCTCCATGACTCTGTCTTAGACCCTTTTCCCTTCTGCTTTTATATTATTTTATTTGGTGACCTCATGAGCTCTCTTGGAGTCAATTATCATCTCTGCTAATGATTTTCAAATCTACTCTTCCTGTTCTACCTTCTTTCCTGATCTCTAGGCTCCCATCTCGCACTGCCTATTGAACATCTCCAACTGGATGTTCTATAGACATCTTAAGTTCAATTTATGCTTAAGCAAACACATCATTTCCCCCCTTAAGTCTTCTCTACTTCCTAACTTCCTTATTACTATTGAGGACATCACTATTCTCGCAATCACCCAGAACTACAGCCTAGGAGCCACACTGAACTCCTTAGTTTCTCTCACTCCCATTCACCATCCAATCAGTTGCCAAGTCTGTTATTTCTGCCTTCATAACACACCTCATATATGTCCCCTTCTCTCCACTGATACTGCCACTTCCCTGGTGCAGGCCCTCATCACCTCTTGCTTAGATTCTTGCTAAAGTCTTTTTGTGGGGCTCCCTGCCTCACATCTCTACCTGCTTCAGCCCATCCTCCACTTAGCTGTCAAATTGATCTTCCTAAAGTGAGAGCCTGACCACATCACATCTCCCCCATCTAATAAACTCTAGTGGCTCCCCATTATCTCCAAGATCAGATACAAAATCCTTTGTTTGGCTTTTAAAGCCCTTCATAACTTGGCTCCTTCCTGCCTTTCCAGTCCTCTTAAACTTTACTCTCCCCTCCACATAATCTTATCTAATGACACTGGTCTTGTTGCTCCTCACAGAAGACACTCCAGCTCTTGGATCCAAGCATTTTTTATTGCAGCCCCCCATGCCAGAGATGTTTCCCCCTCTTTGTTACATGGTCTTCTAGCTTCCCTAGCCTCCTTTAAATCTCTTCTTCTACAGGAAGCCTTCTCCAATCCCTCTTAATTCTATTGCTTTCTCTTTCTTAATTATTTCCTTTTAATCCTCTATAGAGCTTGTTTGCACGTATTTGTTCACTTGTCTTCCCCATTAGACTGTGACCTTCTTAAGGGCAGGGACTGAGTTTTGCCTGTTTTTGTATCTCCAGTGCCAAGTACAGTGTCTGACACATAGTAGGCATTTAATATTTACTGACAGGCACCCTAAAATCCCTTCAAACTCCAAAATTCCAATATTATATAATTCCTTGGGCCAAGAATGCCTTAGCAGCTATCTAGGAGTTCCCAATTAAAATGTAAATACTCTTGGGAAGAGGAAATATCTAAAGCCATAATTGACTATTAACATTAGGATTAGTAGGTCATTTAGGAATAAAGTTCTGGGATTGAGGTAGGTGGGAAGAATCACCTGGAATGACCTTCCTCCCTCTTCCTACTTCTCTCTGTCCAAATCCAGTCCCTAAAGGTCCAGGCACAATGTCCTAACTTCCATAAAGTCTCCATATACCACCCATCACACAAATGGCTTTCACCTTCAGAAAGAAGCTACAGTGAAATGACCCTTTCCCCAGCTACTGCAGGAGGTCTGGAGGTACCAGAAAGATAGGAGGTCCAGCTTGTCCCTAGAGGCCCAGTTTTCAGGGGGAGCTCATTAAAATTTAAAAGCTGGAAGTAATCTTAGAAACCATCTAAACTGACATAGGAAGAAACTAAGACTTGAAGTAGGAGAAATGTTTTTTTCAAAGGTCCCCACAGCATCAGGGTCAAAATTTGAAGCTATGATATCTGATTCTAAATTTATACTTCTAAACTGTCCCTTTGTGGTTGCCAGAAATGTAAAGGTTAAATTTAGTGGTCTGTCTTAAATTATATGAAATAATGTTGTCACCGAAGTTATTATATCTCATGTCAGAAGTGTATTTACAAAATAGAGGGGAAACAATAGAGTAGAGAAATGTGAGAGAGGTTAGAGAAAATACCTATACTAGTCCTCAGCCAGGAGGGCCAGAAGTAAGTAACTATGAGGCCTCCTCCAAGATGGAAGCTAGTCTCTTAGGAAACTAGGAAAAGTAGTCAGCCCTTTTTACTCACTCAATGAAGTAGTCCAGGAGTCTAAGTCGAAGCCATGAGCCAAGCCACAGTCTCCAGTGAAGTTCTCTCAAAGACTATCTCCAGAAGACACACTCCATGAGACTCAACTTCACCAGACTCACTCAGCTGAAGGATTTTGTGGCTTTTATGGTGATTTCCTGTCCCTGCCCCTTTTCACAGGGGCCAGTTGCAGTTTCCAAACTGTCCAGCACTGCCCAGAAGCAGTGTCTGTGGGACTGACTTCTTACCTCTAAAGGTGTTAACTCACCTCCTAGGATTCACACATTTCTGAGTGTGTGAACTCTTAAAAGAATTAAAAAGTTTCTGGCTGGTTGAGTTAGAAAAAGGGTGGAGCTCTCCTAGTATCTTAATGGCTTCTCACCTAGCACTAAGTAGGGTGTGAATTCACTAAGTGGCTTTCACTAGAGAATTCACTAAGGAGCTCCTCCATCTGGTTCAAGCTTGAGTTGATTTAATCAAAAGGTAGATAAAGGAGAGTTAATTCTGTCCCCACAATCTAATGAGGTATTAAGTAGGGGTACTTAAGTTATTGTTAACCAAAGTTTTAACTCCAACTAGGCAAAGAGAATAAAGGATTCCCTTTTCACAAGTGTAAACTCAGACTAGACAAAGAGAAGCAAGAATTTCCTTTCACAATCCCCCCTCTGATTCTTTGGAGACATCTCTCCAATGAATCATTTTGCTCCTCTATTCATTCATTTATTCATTTTAATGTTTTCCCATGGTTTCATGATTCATGTTCTTTCCCTCCCTCTTCCCAGAGCTGATGAGCAATTTTACTGGATTATACATGTATTATCATTCACAATATATTTCCAAATTATTCTTTTTTTTTAAAATCCTTACCTTCTATCTTGGCAGAAGAGTGGTAATGGCTAAGCAATGGGGGTTAAATAACTTGCCCAGGGTCACACAGCTGGGAAGTGTCTGAGGCCATATACCCATATAAACAAGAGATAAATCATGTTTTCCTTCTGCATTTCTGCTCCCACAGTTCTTTCTCTTAATGTGAATAGCATTCTTTCCCTTGGTGTCATCCAGGATCATTGCATTGCTACTAGTAGCAAAGTTCCACAATGTTTCACTTTATGTGTACAATGTTCTCCTGATTCTGTTCATTTCACTTCACATCAGTTCATGGAGGTCTTCCCAGTGTGCATAGAAATCAAGTAGTTCATCATTCCTTATAGCACAGTAGTATTCCATCACCATCACATACCACAATTTGTTCAGTCATTCTTCAATCAAAGGATGCCCCTGCATTTTCCAATTTTTTGCTACCACAAAGAGTGTGGCTATGAATATTTTTGTACAACAAGGCTTCTCTCTTTTAACAAGACCACTTTTAGTATTTTCTGAACCTAGCTTTGGCCCTAGACAGTTCACAAAATTTTAGAACTGGAGGAGACCTCAGAGGGCATTCAGTGCAACCCCTTTATTTTATACATGAGGAACCAAGGCACAGGAAGTAAAGGTAACACACAAAGTAAGTAGGAGAGCCAAGATGTGAACTCATATCTTCTGACTCCAAGGTCCTGCTATATGTGGCCCAGACCATCCTTTGTCTTTGGTCCTTCTTCAATGGTACAGTTTAATTAAACCAACATTTATTAGGTGCCTACTGTATGCAAGAATCTGAACTGATAAATTAGCATGCCTTTATTAATCATCTGCTATGTACCAAGAAGCCTATTAGATACTGAAGATACAACAGTATCTGAAACAGCCCTTGCCCTGGAAGAGTTTACCTTTTATCTGGGAAAAGCACATACATCAATGGGATCAAACTCAAATAGAGATGAGGTCAACTGGATGTATAGAAGAATCCTTGTAGGCAGCATATTGACTTAGAAACCCACATATTAACATTACTTATGTTCTAATATTTTTATTTTGTTAAATATTTCCTACTTACATTTTAATCTGATGCATTAATGCAATTGAGTTTGACACTTTTGATATAAGATAATCATCTAATATATAAAACTAATGGTACGTTTGGGAAGGGAGGAGGCACTAGCAGCTGGGGAGATCAGATAAGGTTTTTGTGGGGGGAGGAATTGGGCTTGGGCTGTGTCTTGAAGGAAACAAAGGATTCTAAGAGTTATAGATATATTGCAGGCATGATGCAAAGTGCAAAGACAGAAGGATAGAATGTTGTGTGTGAAGAACAGCAAGAAAGTCATTCCAAGGGGCAGCTAGGTGACTCAGTAAATAGAGCCAGGCCTGGAGATAAGAAGTCCTGGGTTCAAATATGGCCCTAGACACTCCCTAAATGGGTGATCCCAAACAAGTCACCTGACCCCTATTGCCTGGTCCTTGCCATTCTTTTGCCTTAGAACTGATATTATTCTAAGATTCTGAGACAGAAGGAGAAGAGAAGGGAAGGAGGGAGAAAGGAAAGAAGGAAGGAAGGAAGGAAGGAAGGAAGGAAGGAAGGAAGGAAGGAAGGAAGGAAGGGAGGGAGGGAGGGAGAGAGGGAGGAAAGGATAGAGAGGGAAGGAAGGAAGGAAGGAAGGGAGGGAGAGAGGGAGGAAAGGATAGAGAGGGAAGGAAGGAACGAAGGACAGAGGGAGGGAGGAGAAAAGGAGTAAAGGAGGGAGGGAGGGATAGAGGTAGAGAAAGAAGGAAAGAAGAGGGAGGGAGAGAAAAGGAAGGAGGAAATGGGAAAGGAAGGGAAGGAGGAAGGAAGGGAAGAAGGAGGGAGAGGAAAAGGGAGGAAGGAAGGGAGGGAGGAAGGGAAGGTGATAGGAGCAAAGGGAAGGAGGAAGGAGGGAGAGAGAGAGGAAGGGAGGAAAGGAGGGAGTAAGGGATGTAGCCGTTCTAAGGCAGATGTCCCACAGGCATCTCATACTTATCCTTTCCCACGCCACAATACCAGTTCCATCTAAACTTCTCTATTGCTGTCCAAGGTACCACCATCCTTTTGGTTATCCAGATTTGCGATCTCAGCCTCATCTCTCAATTCCTCATTCTTACATACCTCTCATACCCAATCAGCTGCCAAATCACAACTTGTGCTCCACGATGAAACATGTATTATACAAGTCACACAAGTTAGTCTGGAGCAGATATGGAATCAGAACCTAGGAGAACCCAGGTCTTCTAACAGTCCATTACATTGATCCAGATCCACTAATCTATCAACAAATAGCTTCTTCAAGGATCACAGAAACAGAACTGGGAGTGACTTTGGAAGCCATCTAGCCCAACTCTTTCATTGTAGAGATCCAGATCCAGAGGTGAACTGGGTTATCTTTGGCCATGCAGCCCTCCCTAGATAAGACTGGATCTCTAAGCATCAGTCCTTCATTTTTTTAAAACTCTTACCTTCCATCTCAGAATCAACACTGTGTATTGGTTCTAAGGCAGAAGAGTAGTAAGGGCTAGGCAAAGCTTGTCCAGAGTCACACAGCTAGGAAGTGTCTGAGTCCAGATTTGAACTTAAAACCTCACACCTCTGGGCCTGTCTCTCAACCCACTGAGACACCCAGCTGCCTTCAGCCCTTCATTTTTTCTACCACACAGTCACTGAATTTATGAGTCAGAAGGGATCTCAGAGGGTCTTAGCCAGAAATCTCTGCTACACAATCCTCCCTCTTCATGCACTGAGGAAGGCCATTTATTTCCTTTTTCAGACAGCTCTCATTGGTAGGGAAAAAATCCCTTTATGCTGTACGGAAATCTGTCTCTGTGTAACTTGCAGTCCCTCTTTCTTAGTTCAACCTTCTGAGACCAAGTGGAACAGGTCTAAGCCCTCTTATCTGAAGCCCTGGTCCAGAAAATCCAATCTTGCTCTCAGACACAGTCATCTTTACCAGCTGTTCATTTTCTAAATCCGACTCTGCTGAAGACTAAGTCTTCAGTTTCTCCCCCAGCACTTCATAATCCCTAACAATGCCTCTGAGGTTCCTTCTGGCCAAATCATTTGTGCTTGGGTTAGTCACCAGAAGAGGGTATTTTGACAACTCTGTGGATACTCTTCATCCTGTCCTCAGGTCACACCCCACCAGGACAGCATCTGGTCCCAACCATTCATAACAGCTAGAAATGAGGTTGTTGATTACCCCCAGGAAGGAATTACCAACCACCGTGATTCTTCTCTTCTTCTGACCCCTAACCAACCCATCCTCTGTTCCTAAGATTCCTGCTTCTTTGTCCTCATTCCCTAGAGCATGAGAAGCTGTTTCTTCCTCAGGGGGTCCACCTTCACCCTCAGCAGGAAGAATCTTACATCTATTATATCACATGACTCCAAAGTCTCAGCGGGCTTCCTCTATTCCTTCTCAATGGCTCCTTTTGGTTCCCTGCCCAACTTCCTGACCCAGGTTAGGATTCCCCTCTGAGTCTTCAGATTCATCTTCCTTTTCTCATCTTCCTTTAAAGCATTATTTTTCAAGGAATATTTAATTCTCCCTAAACAGCTGATTTCTTCTTCCTCCCTGAAAAGAACGGAAAGGCCTTTTCTCATTTCCTTCACCTCATGTTCCTTAAATAATCTTGCACAGGGGGCAGCTAGGTGGTCCAGTGTATAAAGTTCTCTCTCCTCCTGCACCCTCCAACCACCCCCCCCACCCCCACCTTCCTACCCCCCCAAACCAATCTGTTTCCAAAGCCTGTCAATTTCACCTTTACAAAACACACCCCATTCCCTCCTCTGACATTGTCACTCCCCTTGTGCAGACTCTCATCACCTTGGATTATTGCAGTAGCCTGTTGGTGGCTCTGCCTTAAACTGTGAGCTCCTGGAGGGCAGGGGCTGCCTTTTGGCCCCTTTCATATCTGCAGCGTTTAGTTTAGTGTCTTTATGAAGCTCAAAAGCTGGAGGGGGTGGGGTCATCTTTCCTCCATGCTATCTGTGACTTGATTATTCATTCATTAAGTAAGCCCTTTATAAGTGTCAGGCCCTGAGCTTGGTGCTGGAGACAGGAAACCAGAAATCAACTACATCCTGTTCTCAGGAAGCTTATAGTCTATTGAGGAGCACCAGCACACATGGAGAAAAGTAAGCTGTGAAGATCTCCTAAGTAATTTCCTGTGGGAAGCATTACAAAGGACATGGAGAGTTCTGAGGGGGTGGGAAGAGAGGATTCAATCTTGCTAATAGAGCAGTGATGGAACTGGCTGCCTCTTGTGGTTGGCAAGTTCTCAGTTGCTAGAGTTGTTTATGTAGAGGCTAAATGTCAGGAATGTAACCTGGTAGGGGGAATTCTAGCACAATGTTGGACTTGAGCTCTGCATTGTCTGTGAACTACAAAGTTGTAAGCTTTCCATTCAGAAGATCCTGGGCTGGGTTGGTAAAAACCACAGTCTTGGCTGATGATGGCGAATCTTTCATTCATTCATTCACTTACTTATTTACTTATTTATCTGTCCATTTATTTATTTATTTATTTGCATTTTTGTTTTGAATATTTTTCCATAGTTACATGTTTCGAGTTCTTTCCCTCTCCCCAAACCCCCCCTAACCCACCTTAGCTGATGCACCATTCCACTGGGTTTTACATGTATCACTGATCAAGACCTAATTCCATATTATTGATAGTTGAACTAGAGTTATCATTTAGCGTCTTTATCCCTAATAATATCCCCATCAGTCCATGTGTTTAAGCAGTTGTTTTTCTTCTGTGTTTCTCCCTCCCACAGTTCTTCCTCTGAATGTGGCTAGTTTTCTTTCTCATAAGTCTCTCAAGATGGCGAATCTTTTAGAGACCAAGTACCCAAATGGCAACCCTCACACTGCATGTGAGCCACCCCCTTACTGGAGACAGGGGAGGGAGGAAGCATTTCCACTGGGCTGCTGGGCAGAGGGTTGGGTCATGTGAGAAATGTCCTCAGGCATGTGTGGAGAGGGGGAAGGAAGGAGCCCCCTCTGGCACACGTGCCATAGGTTAGCCAACATGGAGGTTTGGGCACTTCTACAGAAATAAAAACATACTCTGCTAAGCAGATCTACCCTACCATGTGCAAACATCAAGAAAAGCAATGATTGAGAATGACTCTGCTGAAAAAATCTTTAATTAATTAATTAATTAATTAATTAATTAGGGATTCCCCCCCCCAGGGTTCCATGATTTATGCTCTTTCCCTCTCCTTCTCCCACCTCCCTCCTGTAGCCAATGAGCAATTCCACTGGGTTTTACATGTGTCATTGATCAAGGCCTATTTCCATATTATAGTATTTGCATTAGAGTGATCACTTAGAGTCTACATCCCCAGTCATGTCTGGGAATGACTCTGGGAGAGGCTAGAGAACTTCCTGAGCCAATAAGCAGCATGCCCAGTCTCCTTCTGATTCTCTACTCCCAGCCCTGATTGGTCAGAGAAATCACTGTTAATTTTTTTTTAACTCTTACCTTCTTAGAATGGATACTAAGTATTGGTTGCAAGGCAAAAGAGAGGTAAGGGCTAGGCAACTAGGGGTAAGTGACTTTCACTGGGTCACACAGCTAAGAAGTGTCTGAGACCACATTTGAACCCAGATCCTCCCAACTCCAAGTGTGACCTAAGCACCCCCACACTCAGTTGCTCTTAAAAACTTCAAATGAACACATCCTGTCAGGGAAAAGCTCCCGCTACCCCAAAGGCCTTGTACTCTCTGGGAAATGAAACACCATTCCAACATTCTCTTGTTCTCAGGCATCTAACAGACATAAGTACTTTCTATGTGCCAGACACTCTGCTAAGCACTGGGGACAAAAATTAAAGCAAAGTCAGTCCCAGCCCTCAGGGAGCTTATGGTCCAGTAGGGGAGACTATATGTAAGAACTACAGTGTCCTTCTCAACTCCTCCCTCACACTCATTCAGTCTGTTGCAAAATCTGGCCATTTCTCATTCATAACATCTTTCCCATATAGCTTCTTCTGTCCGCTCAAACAACCTCCATCCTAATACAGGGTCTTATCACCATAAATTTGGACTATTGCAATAGGCTGCTGATTGGTCCCTCTGCCCTTGACACATACAGTTTGTAGGACCCTGGACAAGTCATTTATCCTTCTGGTGGCCTGCCTAGGCAATTCTCCAAGAAAATGAGTTATGTACCAGGCGCTGATTTGAGGGAGTTTCCCCACTGGGAAATTCTCTAATGCAATAAAACCATAAGTCTGGTCCCTGTTGCAGCACTTAGCACAGGGCCTGGTACATGGCAGGTTTTTAGTAAGTGCTTGTTGACTGGTTATCTCTTTAAAGATCAAATCATGAAGCCATCCCTGGTTCTCTGCCCCATATTCCACACTTAGTAATGACTTCTCCTTGGACTATCCACAGTACACTCCTGATGACTCCCTAAGACTTATGGGGGCTTCCTGTATTATTTTCATCATGATTACTGCACTATTCCAATCTCAGTTCTCAGCACAGTGTCGGGCACATAGTAGGTGTTTAATAAATGCTTATTGACTGACAGGAATGCAGTGCATCACAGAATCCCAAAAGCTAGACGGGAGCTCAGATAACACTTTGCCTCTCTTGAAACTTTAAAGGGAATCCCCTCTACCTCACCTTCAAGAAGTCTTTATTTTGTGAAAATGTCCACTGAGGGGGAACCTGCCGCCTTCTGAAGCTGCACATTCTATTTGGGGGCTGGTGATTATTGTCCTTTGTACTTGAAGAGGACCAAAGTGACATCAGACAGTGTCATTAGACTCAAGCATGAATTGGATTTAAATGAGGCAGAGTTGCACAGTGGTTAGCTTTACTCTCTTTTCCAGAATCAACAATGTCCAGTGGCAAGACAAAAGCCAGGATGACTAGTGATGGCCAAGGATGCACTGGATGAGCTTAGCATCTTTGATGTCTGACCAAGCTCAAGGTTTCCCACAGTTCCTGCTTCTGCTACCTTCATGGCCATTGGAATACATTTTTCTCATCTGCCCCTTCAGCCAGAGGAAGTCTTCATGCCCTGGAGATGGAAATCCTCCTAAGTCCCCAATATTTGAAGCCCACTGGCTACCTCTGACCTAGCTGAACCCACCTGATGAGATGGTTTACCTTGGTTTGGTCACTGCTCTTGCTATGGCTTCTTGGAGCCACAAGTGAGAGTTTAGGTGGAAGGAGGCTACCAAAGAAAGAAAGCAACTCTGAAAAGGATCAGCAAGCCCTCATACCAGAATCAACCTTCCCTGAATACCCCACATAGCCTTTGGGGCAGCTCTAGTTAGAACAAAGATTGGCCAATATTGAGCATACTGCCCTCCTATCTTTTCTATTTAAGCAGAATAAATCTAACTGAGGGGAATCAAGGAACAGAGCCCTGTACTGAGGGGCAGAGTCCTTGAGTTCCAAGTCCTGATTCTGTTCATTACTATCTGGATGGCCCAAAGCAAGTCAAATCATTCATCTAGCTTGTGCAGTGGATAAAGTGCTAATCCTAGAAGCAAGAAGACTTGGGTTCAAATTCAGCCTCAGATATCCCCTAGTTGCATAACCCTGGGAAACTCATGTAATCTCTGCCCGCCTCTATTTTTTCTGTTGTTGTTCAGCTGTTTTTCAATCATGTCTGACTCTTTGTGATCTCATTTTAGGTTTGCCATTTCGTTTTCCAATTCATTTTACAGATGAGGAAACTGAGGCAAACTAGGTTAACTTGCCTAGGATCACACAGATAGGAAGCATCTGAGGCCAGATATGAACTCAGGAAGACTCATCTTCCTGACTCCAGGATTCCAGCCACTCTGTTCACCATGCCACCTAGCTGCCTGTCTCCGTTTACTCACCTGTAATGTGGATAATAACAGCACCTACCTCCCAGGGTTGCTGAAAGGATAAAATGTGAATAATATTTGTAAAATACTTAGTACCGTGCCTGGTCCTCTACAGGGTTCTGTAGGAATGCTAGCTATTCAATCTTTCTGTCTTCAGTGTCTCCTCTGTAAAATGAGGAGGCTGGATTAAATGACCTCTGAGATTCCTTCTAGCTCTAAAAGTATAATGAATCTCCCTTGCATGGGCTAACCCTTCAAATATTTGAGGACAGCTATAATGTACCCCTTAATTCTTTCCTTTCCAGGCTAAACATCTTCGGTTCCTTCATCTGACTGTCAAATGGAATGAACTCAAGGCCATTCGGTATCCAGGCTGCCCTCTACCATATCAATCTGAATTTGTGTCATATTCTTACTGATGTAATGAGAGAGCAAGATTTTTCAGAGGTCAAAATACAGCATCAAAGCCAACTTTTTGGGCTGCTGACAGATATACATAATGAAGGCAGGAATATGGTATGCATTCATCAGTGGGTGAGGGAACTACCTGTCTTCTTCTCTTAGCTTTGTTTCCAGCTCAAATTCATTTGTGTGCCTCAATCAGAAAAGATCTGGACAATTTCTAACTCTAAGTTAGATGGCTGCTGAGCCCCAGACATGGGGAATGAAAAGAAAAGACTTAATCTTAGCCTGGGGGCACTCTGCCTGGCATTTGTTCAGCTGTTCTCCCTTAGCTGGGTAGGATGGTTCCTAGTCTCTGCTTGTGACTAGAGCTACCAGCCTACCCTTACCAGGGACAGGCTTTCTAGTCATTGTACTCTAGTAGATGAGAGTTGACATGGTCAGTGCGTGGTCCTATAGAAGGGAAAATCTGAAGCCGAGGATAGAGACAAGCTTAGTGACTACATCCTGGGCAGAAGGCAGACACAGTACCCATCAGATAATATCACTGAAAGACAGCAGGAGCCCTGCAGTATAGGAGCTGTGAGTTACCTCTGCCACACAAACGCCCTTTCTGTGTGCCCAGGGCCACTTGGGCTCCTGGCATGTGCCTGTGCCTGTTCATGGATTTCCTAGCTCTTTATTCTCTACATATGCACCCTCTGTGTCTGTTCCCTGGCCATGTGTTCTCTCAATGCATATGCTCCCCACAACTGGTCTGGATAGGCTTTGGGAAAATATAGCCACGGTGCACATGATGGGGAACCTTCCTCTTACTTTATTATTCTATTGCCAGTCTTTCGTTGGAACTCTGGCTGGCTGGCAAAAGTAAATACATTGGTGGGGACTTGTGAGCTACAGTTGTGAGTGATCGTTAACTCCCATGTCTCAAATCTGGGGTAGTTTAGAAGTCACCAGATGGCACGCTTCCTAAGGAGAGGGCCTGTGATTGCTCACTTTGTACCTCTGATACCTAGCATAGTGTTATGCCCACAGCAGGGAATTAAGTGGATTGCTGAATAGGGCAACAGACACGTTTCTGAAAACATCCACACTTGGAACTTTTCAAAGTTCTTTTGTAGTCATTATCTCGAGGGATTATTTCCTTCTGAAAATGATGAAGCAGGCTCAGAGACAGGAAGCCAGCTGCCTGAGCTCACACAGAGCCAGTGGCAGGAGCAGAGCCCAGAGTTCAGAACTCCTAATACCCACCAGAGCGCTCTTTCCATTATACCACACTGCCTGGCTGAAGACGGAGAAGGTAAAACATAATCATTCCGTCTACCACCACCACCTGCTCCCCTCCCAAAGAGGTCCCTGGCCTCGGATCCTGACTAATTGGAGCCCTCATCTGCTGGGGTGCCTGAGATGGGGGCAATCCTGAAGAGCTACCCCTCCCCCCATCCCTGAGCCCGAATCCCAGCTGAGAACAAGGTGGGGGGTGGTGGAATTCACAGTTCCCTAGACAGACCCTGATGAATGGAGGTTGGGGGGGCGGTAGGAAGACAATGCATCTTCACCTGGAAGGGTGGAGAATATTTGGGGGGGGGTTTACAGGCTGGCTCCCTGGTGGGCAGAGTGCCCGTTGCCATAGCAATTGCCTCAGTCACTCAGAGTCAGGGGATAGGGGCTTGTCTCAGCTCTTCCCTCTTCCTCTCAGGCTGAGGCAAGGAGGCAATGTTGTCATGACAACACCCCCTCAGTTT
The DNA here is from genome assembly GCF_016433145.1 of Gracilinanus agilis. Taxonomy (NCBI): domain Eukaryota; kingdom Metazoa; phylum Chordata; class Mammalia; order Didelphimorphia; family Didelphidae; genus Gracilinanus; species Gracilinanus agilis. Next base: position 70,047,296 of record NC_058132.1, read on the forward strand.
AGAGCTCCGCCCCTACCCCCCCTTTTCATCTGCTGCTCGACTGAGGGGAGGGGGCATCTCTGAATCCCCACATCCCCTAGGTTGTCCCCTTATCTTGCATGCATGATTTCCTCTGGCTGGGGGTGGGGAGGGTGGAGGAGGGGAAGCTCGGGGAATCCTTGTTTATCGGTCTTCTTTCGCGTTCTGGTGCCACACCCTCTTCTGACGGCCGGGGCTAGCTAATCATTCGCCAGAGAGGGTGTCTGAGGATGAGGGGTCTCCCTGGTAACAGGCCTGGCTCTCGTCTCCATGGTGATCCCTGGCCAGACCCTTGTCTTCCACTCCGGTGGGATTTATTGACTTCCACTTTCCTAGGCTGGGCTCTGGGTATGGCCACCTGGCGTGGGTGCTCCCGGCCTCCATCACCTCCTCACTGGGCCATTGGGCGCTCCAGGCGGGGCGGGGCGGAAACGCTTTCAAGAGTCTTCACCACATAGCCTGAAGGGCGAGAACTGGTCCATGGGGGAGTGAGGAGACTGGACCGGGGCCATCGCGGGACTCACGGTTACTCAGGCCTTCCTTCTTACGGGACTAATAAAGTACTTTTCCAGTGGTCAAAACTTTTGTCCCTTCCAGCGCCAAGGAACCTGCTGTGGGAATCTGAGGAGAGCCCAGTCCCGGCTCCCTCCGCCTCAGCCCTTCCGCCCTCATTTCTCAGCCTGGGGGAAACGGGAAGTGGGAAGCTGGATCTCAAGTCCTATAGGGTAGGGGGGGAGGGAGGCCTGAGGTCTCGGAGGGAGCTGAAAGGAACAGGGAGGCGCCTGTGTAGACTGGGAACCGCCAAGGAGAGCCCCGGGCAATGGAGAGAAGAAAGAGAAAGCGGAGGCTGGCCACAGAGCTAAGTGCACTGGGACAGAGGGACAGAGGGAGAGAGGGCGGGTGGGCAGGCCCTCCGCCTCTCCAGCAGGAGAAGGATTAGAAGCCCACAGCCTGAGGCTTTGAAAGAGGCCAGGTCAGAGCCAGCAGCTGGGACAGGACCCCAGGGGAGGAGGATAATAAGGAATACAAGCCCAGTTCCGGTTCCCTAAACCAGAGAATGAGAATCCCCTGAATCATACCTTCCCCACTCGCAGAGCGGGAGGGGGGGGGGAATTGTGGAGGGACACTGTGCAGGGAGGGCTGCCCTAGAACCAAGGAGACCCCTGGGGGCTTACAAACTGATCCTCATAACCTTGCGGGGCCCCTCTGGGAAAACCGAAAAAGGAAACAGCTTCTATTTGGGGGATCTTGGCTTTGAGCCGGGGATGATGTCCCTGTATTTCCACCATATGAAGAGGTCTCTTCTCCGACCAGGGTTCTTTCGCTTTTTGTGTCCTGGTTCTCTCCTGGCAGACGAGTGATTCTTTTGGACTCCTCAGAATCATGTTTTTCGAGGCATAAAATAAAATACAGAGAACTACGAAGAAAACCGATTCTCTTTATAGATCTCAGGTTAGGAACCCCGCTCCAGGGAGTCATTAATGCATTTTGAACAGGGAATGATGCAATTAGATCTATGCATAAAAACCGTAGTTCAGGAATAGATGATGCCTCGTGGGGCATCTAATCCACCGCAGCCTCAAGAGGAGAGCCCCTTCCACCACCTCTAACATGTGGCTGCTCAACCTCTCTAGCAACAGAGAGCTCACTACCCCTCTACGACAGAAAGCCCATTCCACCTGGCTGCTGCTCTTCAGTCATTTTTTCATTCATATCTGATTCTTCATGACCCATTTGGGGTTTTCTTGGCAATGATACTGGAATGGTTTGCCACTTCCTTTTCCAGCTCATTTTATAGATGAGGAAACTGAGGTCAGCAGGGTTAAATGACTTGCCCAGAGTCACACTAGTGTCTAAGGCCATATTTGAACTCAGGAAGAAGAGTCTTCCTGACTTGACTTTAGAGTAGATCTCATTATTAGGAAGCTTTTCTCTACACAAACTCCAAATTTGTCTCCCTGACTTCTATCCTCTGGTGCTTGTTGGGGCCAAGAAGAACAAATCTAACCCCTCCTCCTTAGAAGAGCCCTTCAGAGGCTTGAAGCCAGCTATAGCCTTCCTTCCTGCTAAGTCAAACTAAATAGCTCAAGTTAACTCAGTGTCCAGGGCCTTCCCCATTCTGGTGGCCTCTTCTGAGTGCCAATGTCTTTTTTTTTATTTTTAAACCTTTACCTTCCATCTTAGAATCAGTACTACGTTATTGGTTCCAAGGCAGAAGAGCGGTAAGGGCTAGGCAATGGGGGTTAAGTGACTTGCCCAGGGTCACACAGCTAGGACATGTCTGAGGCCAGTTTTGAACCCAGGACCTCCCATCTCTAGGCCTGACTCTCCATCCACTGAGCTACCCAGTTGCCTCCGCCAATGTCCTTTCTAAAACATTGTCATGTTGGTTAGTTTTGCTGAACTAGATTTTTCTCCCTCTTTAAAAAAAAAAAGAAAACAACAATTTTGTTACCAGAGAGGCCTTCTGGATAGGAAAGGCGGAAGAGATATATCTGGAAATGAAAGTGATGCAAAAAAACAAAGACATCAATAAGAAGTAGAAAAAATGTAAAAAAACTGTGGCAGATGCTTAGATACAAGAGATTAATTTGGCAGGTGTGAAGAATAGATTGAAGTGGGAGCAGGGAAGATGAGAGGTGAAGAGTCCTGTTAGGAGGCTAATTCTATTTTCCAGGCAAAGGGAAGAAAAAGAAGCCTATGGATGTGAGAGGCATTAGAAAAATAAAATGGTGAGGATTTGACAACTGATTAGATGTGGGGCATGAGTGAAGAAGGAGTCAAAAAAAACCAAAAAAACAAAACCACAACTCAGATCATAGAAGAATAGATTGAGGAGGGAATATCTAGTTCAACCCTTTTCTTTTACAAATGAGGAAATTGAGACTTGGGAGCTCAAGGAAGCTAGGTAATTTGCCAATGGTCAGATAAGTGGTATGTGTCAGAAGGGGGATTTTAGCCAATGCCTTCCAGTTCCTGAGACACTGTACTATATTTTGTGGGCTTCAAGCCCAGGAGTGAAGGGTACAAAGGTCAAAGAAACACAGATTTAGAGCTGTGATGAACTTCAGACACCAACTAGTCTAATTCCCCCATTTTACAGACCAGGAAACTGAGGTACTTGTCCAAGGGTCACTTGGGCAATGTGAGAGGCAGGTTTTGAACTCATACATCCTTGAACTCTAGTCAATGCTCTTTCAATAATAATAATAATATAATAATAATAATATGAACAATATAAAGCATCTACTATGTGATAGGCACTACAATAAGTACTTTACAAATATCTCACTTGATTCTCACAGCAATCCTGGTTGTTGTGGTAAGTAGGTGCTATTATTATTCCCATTTTAGAGATCAAAAAATCCAAGATTAAATGACTTGCCCAGGGTCACATAACTAGTAGGTATCTGAGGCCAAATTTGAACTCAGTTATGGATTCCAGACCTGGTTACTCTATCTACTTGAACCACTTAGATGCCCCCATTATAGAATGCTGCTATAGTTTTAGGGTGTCATCTGACACAATGAGAGGTTATATGACTTGTTTACTGTCATAAAGCTCACATGAGACCAAGGCCTCCCTGACAGTGTGGCTGGCTCTCTATCCATGCTGTCCCTTATGTGTGAGATCCCAGCTAGATATTCAGTTGAAGCTGTCCAGTAAATAGAGATAGATGTAAAAATGGCAGCCAAGAAAGACAACTAGGCTAGAATAATAAACCCTAACTGGAAGGAACTAACCTAAAATCATCTATTTAAAGCCACTCATTTTACAAATGAGGAAACTAAGTTACTCATAGAAGGAAATGAGCCCCAAAGACAATGCATAAAAACTTGAGCATCATCTCTGAAATTATATGGAAATTGGAGGAAGGGATGAGTTTGCCAAAGGAAAAAAGAATATAGAAGGAGAAGAGGGAAAGGGTGAGAATAGAAGTTTGGGGAACAATGAAATAGGAGGTGGCAAGAGAAAGAGAAGTCAGATCCAAACAATAATAATGCTCCCATCTCCTGCCCCCCAAAAGAGGAACTAGCTGGCTCAGTGGATAGAGAACCAGGCCTGGAATCAGGAGGACCTGAGTTCAAATTTGGCCTTAGACATTTTCTAGCTACGTGACTCTGGGCAAGTCACTTAAATCCAACTGCCTGGTCCTTAATGATCTTTTGCCTTAAAAAGTAATATAGTATTATTCTAAGATGGAAAGTAAGGGTTTATTTTAAAAATTAAAAAATAAATTAAAATGATATTCTCCTACTAAGACCTAGAAAGAAAGCAGATACCCATCAAAGGGTGAATGGATAAATCAGTTGTGGTTTATTAATTATATTATATATTAATATATTTAATAATGATTATTAATAAATCTAGTAATGTAATATTACTAGACTATTAAAAAAAGAGGCATTTGATGAATGCCAAGAAGCATGAGAAGAAGAGATATGAACTGATGCAAAACAAAGCATTCAGGATCAGGAAAGCAATATAATCTATGACAAAAATGATGGAAATGGAAACAACTACCATGAAACAATCCACTTTAGATGCTGACAAATTATAATGACCCCATTCAGCCTCCCAAAAGAGACAGAAGCATCTCCTTCCACTTCTTTGCAGAAAGAGAGGACCATGGATGTGGAACCCTATGTATGATATTGGCCTTTTTCTATATGTTGTTTAGTTTGGCTTTTTTTTTTCCTTCCTTTTTTTCCTTCTTTAGTTATGGAGAGATTATTGGTGCCGGAAAGAAAGGTGTGGTAGGTAGCCAGAACCAAGGAGAGGGAGGTGCCCAGTGACTGAGGAATAGCTGGACCAGCTGTGGTACATAGATGCTGTAGGATGTTACTGTACCATAAGAAATGATAAATATGAGGAAGGCTGAGAAACATGAGGAGAATTATATGAGGTGATTTATGGAGAAGGAAACAGGATCAAGGTAAATTATACATAGCGATAACTAGACGGATAGCAGCTGAACTGAAGATTATTTGCAGTCAACAACCCTATTCCCTGGAAACAGAGGCTGTGACATAAACAGCCCTCCTCTGGAGAGGCGAGGGGCTGAAAAGATGGGCAGAATGTTATATACACGGTGAGATTTGGTTGTTGTGTTGGTTAGCTTTTGTTAACTGTATCTGAAGCCTGAAGGTTCCCCTCAGCTTCTAGAGTCTTACCCTCTAATATCACTTACCAACTATTCTCAATGGAATTTATTTCCAATTCCATCAATAAAAATCTGTTAAGCACTTACTATGGGCCAAGCTGTGAGTTAAGTGCTAGAGCTACAAAGAAAGGAAAAAGATGTATGACCCTGGACAAGTCACTTAACTCCCACTGCCTACCCCTTACCATTCTTCAGCTTTAGAACCAATAACAGTATTGATTCTAAGATGGAAGGGCAAAGATTTAAAAAAAAAAAGGAAAAAAAAGCTTGTTGATTGACTGACTTTATAAAAAGGGAGGATTGGAGGGGCAGAGGAGAGTGCATGAGAAGATGACTGTGAATTTTTTTAAGGCAGACACTTTTTTAATAAAGGAGGGAGGCACTGGAGACAGACAAAAACCCCAACCACAGACTGAGCAGTAGTAAGAAATGTACCTGGGCAGATTCTGAGAAAATGATTCTTTTCAATGATCCTTCTTGCCACCACAAGGGCCACCCCTTGTCACTTTAATGTTCTCCGGCTAATTTCCACGAATGCAGAACATGGAAAACTGGGCTCCCAGAAGGATAAAAAACTACAAAACCCCCACAGGATGGGCTATATAAGTGGGCTGCCATATGGTAAAACAAAAAAACAACAATTAAAAAAAAAACCTGCCTGCAATTGGCCAAAGAAACACTTCTGGGAAAGAAGATGGCCCACTGGAGCAGGGAGAATGACAGCAAAGGGATAGTTAGCCAAGTGGTGTATTGGTATTGAAGGGAGACTAGGATAATGAGAGGAGCCCCCTAAGGTGGACTCGTATCCCCAGAAGCTAGCATGGCGCCTGGCATGTAGCAGATGCTTAATAAATGCTTGTTGGTGGATTGATTGACGGATGAGAGAATCCTCATTAGAGGACTCCTAGGGAAAGAGGGAAAAGAACTACGGCTCTAACGACCTGAGTGACCTTAGGCAAGTCACACCACGGTGAGCCTCAGGTTCCTAATCTGTAAAATAAGCCTGGACCAGACAGCTGGCCCATAACAACCCTTTCGGCTCCAGTCCTGGGATGCTGAGACAGTACGGGGGGTGAGGCGCAACTGCAGATAAACCACCCATCAAAGTATTGTCGCCGGGGTGCGAGAAGGTGTTGGCTCAGGTCACACGAGGCTTTTCTATTTGCCATCCCATGGAGCAGGGTGCTGGGCACACAATAGGGGCTCCATAAGCACATGACTGATTGGGATGGATTGCCTCTCCCCTTCCTCCTACCCTACCCAGTTCTTATCCATCCTTCAAGGCCCACCCCCTGGGAGCATCCTTCCCTAAAGGCCCAGGTGGGATGTGATAGCTGCCTTCAGTTACTTGAAAGGCTGTCACAGGGAAGAGGGATTAGACGGGTTCTGCTTGGCCTCACAAGAGTCATAGTTAGGAGGTTTCCTATCAGGAAGGACTTCCTAACCATCACGGCTGTCTGGACGTGAAATAAGGGACTGCCTCGAGAGGTCAGGAAACAAACATTTTCAGAGATGGTCAACGGACAGATTGCTGACTCTGCTTATTTATTGTTAAGGGGGGAATTTAGTGGGGTGGGGAACGGTGGGGACGAAGGGTCTGATGGGAGTCCAAAAAAAGAAAGAAAAGCGTGTCGATGAAACATGTTTTAAAAATGCACAGAAGGAAGTTCAGAGGGAGGCACAAACACGGAAAATAGCTTTGGAATTGATGTGAATTTGCTGCTGGAGGTTAAGGTTGGGAGAATATACTTAAAAAAAAAAAACTATTCGTACTAGAGAGTCTGGCTGTTATATATAAAATCTTTTTTTTTTTCCTGGTCTTCTTTCTATATAGAAGTGATTATGTTTACCAGATTCAGAAATACGACGATAAAAAAAATAGGTAAATAGGTGGTGAGCTCCCCTTCCCTAAAGAGCTTCAAACAAAGACCATGCCACTCCTTCTGGGGTGAGCTCTAGTAAGGATGCCTTTTCAGGCATCGGTTGCAGGAGATGGCTGCTGAGGTCCATTCCAATGATCCTAGAGCTTAGATGTCATCTAGTCCAAGGCCCAGGGAGGGTAATAGCCAGTGTGGTGGAGGAAGGATCCAAACCCAAGGCAGTGCCACCTCTTTCCATTCCGTGACCCCCTACCCCCTCACTCTCTCACCCCTCCACCAGGCCACCCGCTTGGTGAGCTCTCTCTCTCTGCTCTGAATTCTAATCAAGGCAGTTCACAGCATTCAGTGAACAATTAATCATAGACAGCTCTTCTGTTGTCATCTGGAACTATGATCTCCATGTTGTGCTCTTAGATTCTACAGGCTTAGGTCTAATTATAAGAAGTTCCTGGGTTTTATTCTCTTTTTGTGTCCCCGATAGCCTCAAGCATAGGATCTTAGATGAAAGCAGGGACCACCAAGAGGGAGCATGGAGACAGTTAGCCTCAGAACCAAGAAGAGCTTGATTCAAGTCCTGCCTCTGACTCATCATGGCTGGGATACCTTAGGCAAGTCATTGTTATAGGTAATTCTTTAAGATCATATGTTGCATAGAAGTTGCTAACCCATTGTGTTACAGGAAGTTGATTCATCTGAGGGTTCCCTGTACAAAAGAAATCACAAATTCTAGCCCTACCTCTATTCCCTACAGCCTCAACAGGCAGCAAGAGTTCAATGAAGGTTTGCTGAATTGCTATGAAATCTACTGGGTTTCAGAGGGAAGGCGTGCCTGTGATTTTGGTCCAGAGATGTGCTGGGGAATAAAGAACCTGATTTGAACTGTAGAACTATGGTAGCCAGCAAGAACCAAACCCATGTCATGCTGAATGAAGAGAAAGGGGAGCTGCCAACCCAACTGTTCTCTGCTTTTCCACCACATTTTGTTTGTTTTTGTTTATTATCTTTTGCTTAATATCAGTTCTAAGACAGAAGAGCAGCAAGGGCTAAGCAACTGATGGTAAGTGACTTTACCAGGGTCACACAGCTAGGGAGTGCCATGTTTTTCAGAAGGACACTGATTAGCCAGAGAGCATCCTGAGGAGGGGCACCAAGCTGGTGAAGTGGGAGGCCTAATTCTCTAGCTTCTCCTATTACCATATCATCTTGCCATCACCCACAAGGGGTTCCACTTCCATGTTCAAGAACATCAAAATTCCTGTATTTGATCATAATCATTTATTTCTCTTTCTGCCTAACTCCTCCTACACCAACTCTTCATCTTTGCCATGAATTTTAATCTCTCCATCCTTCAGCCCTTTCCCAGGTCATCATCCCTGCTCTGGCTAGGCTCTTTTCCCTTCCCAATATGGTGAAATCAGTTCAACTCTACACCATTCTTTGCTCTCTGAACCCTTAATTCTTTGATTGAGCTTTGTCAAGCCCCAATCCTGGATTATTTCTCTCCCTTCTGTACTCTTAATCATATGCTGCTGAACAGAGGTTGGATGGAATCAGGAAACCATACTTACTGTAGTGGACCCACTACAAATCATATATAATCTCAACTGGGCCCTCACTACTGCAAGGCAATCCTTCAATTCTCTCCCTAATTGAGGGAATTAGCTTGAGGAATCAATTACCTGCTTACCATAATCCCTTCATTTTACAGATGGGGAAACTAAGGCTTAGAGAGGGGTTAGGATCACATAGCTAATCAGTAGCAGAAAGGACTTGGAATCCAGGGGTCCCCTACCTTCTGTTAAGTACACCAACCTCTCCAATGTCCATAGCCCACTGTCCCCCCACCCATCTCTTATCTACCATCTAGGGTCACAGCCCTGAGGCTTGGTGTTCTCACACTGGCTGGACTCCTCCCCTCCCCATCTGGCCACGATTCTAATTAAAGGATAATTGTTTTCTTCTAGGAAATATATTTGGAGCCAAGGAGTTCAGAGTTCATGCATAAGTAAAAAGGAAGGAAGCAAGCCAGGCTGCTCATTGACCCATGAGTCTCCATGGTTTCACTCAGAAGCCCCCTTCCTTCATCGGAAAACCACATTGCAGTGAAACCAGTGTCTGGGCTTTGAGGATCCGGTCAGGACGCTGACCATGGAAGCATCACTCCTTCCTAGGAGAGCTCCAATCCCTCTCAGCGGCCCCTCAGATTCTTCAGCTTATCTCAGAAAATAAGACAAAAGCGTTTCAAATTAGTCAATCAATGAGCTTTGTAAGATTTAAATTAATGTCTAATACTTCAAGTATTATTTTTATAAAGTTATTTAAACCTTACAGCTTGCATTAAGAGCCTACTGTGTGCCAGGCAATAGTGTTAAACACTGATACAAAGGAAAAAACAGTCCCTGCAGTCAAGGAGCCCACCTTCCATAGAAGGAGAGAACATGAATAACTAGAGACATACAAGATACATGCAGAACAGAGAAGAGTCTTAGAAGGCAAGATTCTAGCAGATGAAGATGATGGGGGTCCTGAAAAGACCTCCTGGAGATAGTGGAACTTGAAGGAACTTTGAGGGAAACTAAGGATTCTAAGGGATGGGGGGCATTTCAGGGAGAAAGAAGAGCCAGGACAAGGGCAGGGAAGCAAGGGATGAAGGACTATGTGTAAGGAGAAGCCTGAAAGCCAGTAAGGGAAACAAAGGTCCGGAAGCCCAGAAAAGGAGGAAGGGGCCAAGTTGTGAAAAGACCCTACAATCAGAGGAAGAGGCTGACATGGAATTTCAGGGTCAGCTTCTCCACCATGTTTTGTTTTGTTTTTTAAACCCTTACCTTCTTAGTATCAGTTGTAAGACAGAAAGGCAGTAAGGGCTAGGCAATGGGGATTAAGTGACTTACTCAGGGCCACCTAGCTAGGAAGTGTCTGAGGTCAGGATTGAACCCAGGTCTTCCTGACTGCAGACCTGGCACTCGACCCACTGTGCTTCCTAGCTGCCCCTTTGCCATTCTTTTCCATCGCCATCATAAGCAGCATCACACTATCCTTTTTTTTTTTTTTTAAACCCAAATCTTCTGAGAATCAATGCTAAGTATCAATTCTAAGGCAGAAGAGAGGCAAGATCTAGTCAATTGGGACTAAGTGACTTATTCAGGGTCCCACAGCTAGGAAGAGTCTGAGGTCAAATTTGAACCCAGGCCATTCTGACTCTAGACCTGGCTCTCTATCCACTGTTCTACCTAGCTGCCCCAGCTTCGCACCATCTTATAAACTAGCATTTACATGGGACTCGAAGACTTGCAAAGCAAATTACAAATGCTATCTTATTAGATCGTCACAACCACCCTATGAAGTGAGTGCTGTTTTATTTCCATTTTACTGATAAGGAAACTGAGGCTCTGGAAGAACAAATGATTTGCCAACTGTCCCAAAGATACAGTAAACAGGAGCTATAGGATTTGAACCCAAGTCTTCTAGACTCCACTTTTGGCTCTCTATTCTACCCACTATGCCATGCTGTCTGTCCTTAATTTAGAATTACAAGATGTCAGAACTTGGAAGTACCCTGAAAGGCCACTTAATCCTACTCCCTAGGTTTTACAAATGGGTAAACTGATGCCCAGAGACTGCAGACTTGGCTTTTGGAATCTTGGCTCCACCTATAATTCCCCTCCATTCTTTACCTTCAGTCTGTCCACAAGCCCAAGCAGGAGAGTGAGGGCTGAAGAACAGAAATACTCAGTATGATTTCACCGAGTAAAAGATTTTCACCTTTTTCCTGATTTTAGACCAACAAGCATAGCATGTCTGGAAGTAACAGGAAGTTCCACATTAAGTTGGAAAAGCCCAGGATTGGAAGTCAAGGATCCTGGATTCCAATCAGTCCTGACTCCCTCGATGACATGTTACATGGCATTAGTTTCATTTTCCTTCTCGAAATAAAGATAATAGATGATATCTGAGTTTAAAGTCTACAAAGTGATGTATAAATATTGTCTTTTTTTCTTTTTAAGACCCTTACCTTCATAGTATCAATTCTAAGACAGAAGAGCAGAAAAGGCAACTGGAGTTAACTGATTTGCCCAGGGTCACCCAGCTAGAAAGTATCTGAGGTCAAATTTGAACCCAGGTCTTCCTGACTCCAGACTTGGTGCTTTATCTACTATGCTACTTAGCTGCCCCAGATATTACCTAAAACTTTAGAATAATCCTGTGAAGTGTTTGGGGTTTTCAAAACCCTAAGTGCTCCATTTTTTAGATGGGGAAGCTGAGGCTCAGACAGGAGAAGTGACTCACTCATGGTCAGAGAACTAAACATCAGAAGCAGAATTTAAACCCAGGTCTCCCTGACTCTTAAGTCCAGCACCCTAGCTAATGTTTCCCACTGCTTCTCTCTAAATAGTAAGAGTTTATATTAATATCAAAAGTTCAAGCTTACAAAGCACTTTTCTTCTCAACAACCCCATGAGGTTATTAGGCTGTGGAGAAAAGGCTGGGACTAGGGCAGTGATGGCGAACCTCTTAGAGACCGAGTGCCCAAACTGCACATGTGAGTCCCCAGCCTTACCCTGGACAGGGAAGGGAAGAAGCGCTCCCATTGGGCTGCTAGGCAGAGGAATGGGGGATGGGAGAAATGTCCTCAGGCCCATGTGGAGATGGGGAAGGGGGCAGCCCTCTTTGGTACGGGTGAGATTACATGACCCACATTTGTGACCAGCCCCACTCCGGCACACGTGCCATTGGTTCGCCAAAAGAGTCTGGAAGATCTGTTCAAATCCTGCCTTAGACAAGTACAACCTGTGTAAGCCTGGCCAAGTCAGCCAGCCTCACTTGGCCTCAGGTTCCTCATCTGTGAAATGAGGGAGCTGGATCTGATGCTCTAAGGTCCCTTCCAGCTCTAAATCGTGATGCTGCACCAGTAGTTTAGTGTGAACTTCTTTTTGCCAGATGAGGAAACCAGGTCAGAGTAGCTATGGCTTATTCCCAGTCACTCTCTAATAAGTAGTGAGCCAAGATTCCCACCCAGCACCTCTGATTCCAAGCCCACAGTTCTATCTGAGGCTTGCTGTTCCCATGAGGAAGGTCAGAAGTTAATCAATTAGGGGCATTTAGGTAGCACAGGGAATAGAGCTCCAGGCTTGAAGTGGGGAGGTCTTGGGTCCAAATTGGACTTCAGACACTTCCTAGGTATGTGACCCTGGGCAAGTCACTTAACCCCAATTGCCTAGCCCTTTTGCCTTAGAGTTGTTAGGAGGACAGAAAGTAAGGGTCTAAAAAACAAAGTGAATCAAAGTCAGATGGAGGACTTTCTCTTTGGTCTTGAAAGTAATAGGGAGTCAAACCCAAAGTAATAGGGTTTGTTGCAAATGTGGGTCATGTAATCTCATCTGGAGTTACTGATAGGGGAGAGGTTGGATGCCACATAGGGTCAGACCTCTGGGTTTTAGGGGTGCTTTTGGTGCCTGAGTGAAGCATGGATCACAGTGGGGAGACTCCACCTGGGTTCCTGTCTGCCCTATAGGGAAGAAGGGCACTAGATATGGAGTTGAAGAAGGACTTGGGTTCAAATTTCAGATCTGCTGCTGTGTGACCTTGGAAAAGTCACTTCCTGTCTGGACCTCGATTTTCTCCTTCGTAAAATGAAAGGATCAGAATCGATGATCTCTAAGGTGCCTTCCAGTGCTGGAGTCACCCTGACCTTCTCTTTTAGGGGTAAAGGGGTATAATTTCCATCAGAGAGGGACGGCTAAGTTGTGCATTGCAAGCAGGACCGACGACTTCCCTGAGCCAGGAGGAGGCTGGCCACAGGGGGGGCTCTGACCCAGCCAGGAACCATCTGTTCTGGGAATCGCCCAGGGCAGACTTCTTCCCTCAGAGGCCACGGGGGAGCTGGAACATCTTTCAGCCACAATCTTGGGGCCCCTGATGCTGGAGCCCATCGCCATGGCAACGGTGCAGAGTGAAGGCATTCCATAATCATTAGGGAAACGAGTTGAGCAGCATAAACAGTAACTGCACTCGATTACATGCCTATTATCAGCAGTCTCGGATTCTGAGCATTGGTAATTATGCCTAATTGTGCATTTAATTGTGTAATTGAAAACCCGCATCTAGTTCAGCTGGGGCTATTCTCTCCCCCCAAACGGGGAGGTGAGGCAGTCAAGGCCCCCCCATCCTTGGAGCGAGGAATATTTTGGCTGGACTGCCGTCCCTCTCCTGAGCCCAGCCCTTGGACAGCTGAAGAGGGCCACGAGCTCTTAGCCAGACGGGGACCCCTTCCCCGAGTTGGCACCCCAGCACCGATGATGCTGGGGGGAGAGAGGAGTCAGCCCTCGGGGTTTTAGGTGAGGCATGGCCACTGCAACCCCCTGAGCTACCAGTCCCGACTGAGAAGAGGTCCCCGAGGCCATCGAGTCTCTCTGCCTCCCCCGTTTGTCACTGAAGAAACGGAGGCTGGAGGAAGTTCAGCGATTTTCCTAAAGTCACCGAGACACTGAGATTCAAACTCGGGTCCTGAGGCTCCAAGATGCGAGGAGAGGAGGCTTCCTAGAGGATGCTTTCTGCATGGCCTCCCAACGTCTCTCCCAAAGGGCAGCCTTCAAAGAAGTCAATGGTTGGCATTAGCAGGGCAAGGAAGGAGAAAAGGAGAGAGGGAAGAAGCAGAAGGGACCCAGCTGCACCCAAGCCCAATTCTGTAAAAAAGGAGAGAGCTCTGCAGGAAGGACACTGGAAGTGGAGTTCACGGAAACAGTCCATCTCTGCTGCCAGAGCCGCACCGGGGAGAAGACGCCTGGAGCTGGCAGGGGGCCTTAGAAGCCATCTAATTCAATCCCCCGTCAGCAGCGGTCACCCGGCCAGCACTGGTTTGATCTTGGGGTGAAACGAGTCACTCGGAAGTCGTTAAACAGTTAATAAAAGGAGATCCACTTAGACTGAGAACAGGACGCAGCGGCATTTGTCTTCTCTGGACAAGTGGAAATGCGCCTGGTCAGCAGGGGAGGGTCTGGTCAGCGAACATCCACCGCCGGAGCTCCTTCAGAGCAGGTGCTGGCTTTAGCCTTTCTGTCTCTCCCGGGTTTAGCACAGAGTCTGGCACACAGTAAGGGCTTGATATTTGTTAGCTGGCTGACTGACGTGCACCCAGTGGGTGGCACTTTTTATGCCCTAGCGTGACGGGGAAGCCACATGGATACAGCCAGGGGGTCCCCTGGTCAGCCCCCGGCCCCCACCCTCATGTCTTGTCTGATTCATGTCGGGGAGGGGACGACAGGGACATACTGGTCCTGTCACCCCCTATCAACCCCGCTTTACAAATGAGTTAAGTGACTTGGCCAAAGTCACACAGACGGCAAGTTCCAGAGCTGCAATGGAACCTGGGTCACTTTTTGGGGAACCAGCATTACTGGATTTGAACCCACGAAATCTGAACAAAAATCCACACTGAGTTCCCAATCCAGGGTTCTTTTTGCCATATGCCATTCTGCTCCTCAATGACAAAAGCAGTGCTCCCCCTCTGGAGAGAGAGGTGGTAAACTGTGGGCACGGAAGGCTCCCGGCACCCTCAGACCCGGTTCTGTCAGTCCCTCTCCTAGCGGTTCCCTTTCCTCTCCTCACACAGTCACTGTCTTAGCGCAGGTCCTCTTCATCTCTCAATTAGATGCCTGCCAGGACCTCCTCGTTTGGGCTCCCTCAGCACGGCTGCCAAAGGGGTTTTCCTTCAGCACTCTCACTCTCATACTCATTAAACTCCAGGAGCTCCCCATTGCCTCTGGAATGAAATAGAAACTCCGGCTCATAAAGCCTTTTACCAGTTTGGAGGGTCCTCTTGTTCTCGGCTCTTTGGATGATGCGCTGCTTCTTGGCCCTCTGCAGGCCAGCCCCCTCCCCAGCCTCTTCTCTGGTCCCAGAACACAGAACACCAGATTTCCCTCCTCTGTTGCTTTGCACTGGCCATCCCGATGCATGGACTATACTCAGTCCTCACCTCTGCCTCAGGGAATCCCTCCATTCTTTAGATGCAGCAGCTCAAGCACAACCTTGTATATGAAATCTTTCCTGATCCCTTCCATTTGCTGGTGCCTTCCTTCCCAATCTACCTGGGCCTGGACTTGGGAAGACATGAGTTCAAATTCAGCTTCAGATAGTTAATAGCTTTGTGGCTGACCCTAAGCAAGTCATTTAACTCTGACTTGGCTTCCTCATCTGTAAAATGAGCTGAAGAAGGAAATGGCAAACCACTCTAGTATCTTTCTGTGTGACCCTAGGCAAGTCATTTAACTGTTTGCCTCAGTTTCCTTATCTGTAAAATGAGATGAAGAAGGAAATGGCAAACCACTCTAGTTTTCTGTGTGACCCTAGGCAAGTCACTTAACTCTGTTTGCCTCAGTTTCCTTATCTGTAAAATGAGCTAAGGAAGGAAATGGCAAACTACTCCGATGTTTTTGTTGTGTGACCCTGGGCAAGTCACTTCACCCATTTGTCTTAGTTTCCTTACCTGTAAAATGAGCTGAAGAAGAAGGAAATGGCAAACTATGCTACCAAGAAAATCCCAAAAGGGATCAATCACAAAGAGTCAGAAGCAACTGAAATAATTGAGCAAAATAGGATTCACAGATATGCATCCTCCCTCCTATGAAAGAACGTCAAAATCCCTATAGATTAGGGATTGTTTCCTTTTTAAATCTATACACCCCCCTGCCTAGTACTATATAAATGTCTGTTGAGTGTTACTCTGTGGAACAAGGAAGGGGTCCGTAACAGGAGAGGGAGGAGTTATTGAGAAGAGATATTGTATTTTTTTTTTCAGAAAATGCAATAAATTGAAGAGATCTTGGACCTACCCAGTAAAATCTATTCATCTTACAGCTAAGGCAGCTAACGTCTATGAAGGACAAGTGACTTGCCCACAGTTAGAAGCCAGGACCTTGCAATTTTCAAATCCAGGACTCTTTCAAGGGCTCTGTATCATCCTGATCCCTCATCCTCGGGAGCCCTCCTCATCCTTTAACAGACTTCCTTGATTTGCTAGGGGATCTTTCTCAGGGTCTAAGTAGTATTTCCTTAACCAGATTTTTTAAAACTTATTTTTAAAATTTCATTTTTAAAACCTTACCTTCCATCTTGGAGTCAGTACTGTGTACTGATTCCAAAGCAGAAGAGTGGTAAGGGCTAGGCAATAGTGACTTACCCAGGATCACACAGCTAGGAGGTATCTGAGGTCAGATTTGAACCCAGGACCTTCCATCCATGGGCCTGATTCTCAATCCACAGAGCCACCCAGCTTCACCCCAAATGTATTTTTAACTTAAGAATACTCCACTCTTTCCTAAAAAGGCACTTGCATCCTTGGTGGCACCTGATCTGCTTCTTGGCACATTTTCTAAGCACTTATTCTACTGACTGAACTGAATTTCTGGACTCTTTCCTCCTCAACTCTACACAATTAAATATAATATGAAAGGAGATAAAAAAAAACAGATCAAAGAGGAGTTAGGAGGAGCAGACAAATAGACAATAACAGGTGTCTATGATGAGAGGGATTCAGGGCTCGGCTGGAGTAAACGATAGGGAGTTTTTTGACAGCAAAAAGAAGATAGTGATAAGCTATATTGCTCTCTTTAACACTTCAGAGCAGCGTTGGACAGGACCTCCAGGAAGTCATTCAGGCCAACTTGTGTCTAAGCAGGGACATCCCCAGCCACACCTGTGATAAGCGGTCATTCACCCTCCCTCCAGGGATGGGAAACCCACAATCTCTTGGATCTCTTCCACTTTGGGACAGCTCTAATGGGGGAAAACAGTTTTCCTTCCCCCCCCATAAACCCTTGCCTTTTGTCTTAGAACCAATACTAAATATCAGTTCCAAGGCAGAGGAGAAAAGGGCTAGGCATTTGGGGTTAAGTTACTTGCTCAGGTTCACATAGCTAGTAAGTGTCTGAGGCCAAATTTGAACCCTGGACCTCCCACATTTCTAAGCCTGGCTATCTATTCACTGAGCAACCCAGCTGCCCCAAGAACATTTTTCTTATCAAAGAGTTAAACTCTATCCATCTGCGATTTCACAGGAGTATCATTTGGGAGCTGAAGAGATCCCAGAAGTCCATCCAGTCCAGCCCCTTCCCTTCTCGCTCTTCGGGCTCAAGAAAAGCACATTTATGACTCATCTTGTAGGACAACAGTGCAAAGATCAGAAAATGATGATCACTGCTGGTTTCTCCTAAGTCTTCTCCAGACCCAGTAGCCCCAGTTCCTTCAAGTGAAAGTCCCCACGGCACGTTCCTCTATCCTGTATCTCCTCACCGCACACCATGGTACACGTTCCAGTTTTTGTAGGGTCCTTTTTGAAAAACTTGGTGCCTAAGGCTGAATGCTGTATTCCAGATGGGGCCTGAGCTGGATGGAGGGATGATGGTCCAGCCATCATAGTCCCAGGCCTGGACAGTCTGTCCTTTTGAAGGCAACATTTCCATGTTGGGCTGCCATGTCATATTGCCAACTTTCTGAACTCACAGTCACTATAAGCTCATGAATGATAATAGTTTAGTTGTGTTGGGGGCAGCTGGGTGGCTCAGTAGATTGAGAACCAATCCTAGAGACCGGAGGTTCTGGGTTCAAATCTGGCCTCAGATACGTTCTAGCTGTGTGACCCTGGGCAAGTCACTTAACCTCCATTGTCTAGCCCTTACCTCTCTTCTGCCTTGTTACCAATACTAAGACTGAAGGTAAGGTTTTGGGGTTTTTTTTCCCCAAAAGATAGTTTAGTCCCATCTTCCCAACCCTGTATCACTAAGGTTGGTTTTCTGAACTGAAGTGAAGGGCTTTCTACTTAGCCTCAGTACATTTCATCTTATTAGATTTTGGCCATTATTCTAGCCTATGAAGATCTTTTATGGATCTAAAATGTTAATCATCTCCTCTTGGTGTCCTCTCACTTCTGAAGCATATCATCATTTTAGTGAATTGTTTTTTACTTCAATTTTAATGTTTTCAATGAATAAGAATTTATTGTCTCTCCCTCCCACCCCGTCCTCATTAGAAAAAGAAGAAAAAAAAAACCTTTAAACAAATTGACAAGCATATACTCTCTATGCTTTCCTCAGAGACACTGTTAATAATACTAGCCAGAGGGACAGCTAGGTAGGTAGCATGGTGGAGAGAGTGCGAGACCTGGATTCAAATCTGGCCTCAGACCCTTCCTAGCTGTGTGACCCTGAGAAAGTCACTTAACCCCATTGCCTAGCCCTTGCCACCGCCCTTCTGCCTTGGAGCCAATACATACTATTGAAACTAACACAGAAGGTAAAGGTTTAAGAAAAAAGAATGCTGAGCAGAGCAAGGCTGAGTCATGTGGCACTCCATTAGAGACTTAAACCTAGGATGATATGGAGACACACCTCACCACATTTGGGAGTGTCAGGATAGTGAATTGGTTCTGAGTACACCTAGCTGTGGAGAGCCAATATGGTATGGCGGTCTTAGAGTCAAAAACTTTGGTTTAAGTTCCAACTGCTGTGAGATGCTGGGAAAGTTACTTAAACTCTCTGATCCTCAATTTCCTCACCTGTAAAATGAGTATAATAAAACTCAAACTTACACTAAAGAAAGTGGTTAAAAAAAAAAAAAAAGACCTTCCATCTTAGAATCAGTACTGTGTATCAGTTCCAAGGCTGGACAATGGGGGTGAAGTGACTTGCCCAGGGTCACACAGCTGGGAAGTGTCTGAGGTCAGATTTGAACCTGGGACTCTCTGACTCTCAATCCACTGAGCCACCCAGCTGCCCCTGAAAGTGCTTTTTAAAGCCACGGTACAAATGTGAGTTCTTACTATTACTGAGCTCACCAAGGAAGGCATCATGAGAGGATTTGTCATCTGCCGTCCTGCAAACCAGACAGACTAAGCCTATTGGTATTCTTTGGTCACAGAAGGGAAAACGAGGTTAGGCTGGCATGACTTGTCAACAATGAGCCCACAGAGGTTTTGGAGGGATCAACCTCTACAATATGTTCTAGAACTTGGCCGGGAGTTGAAGTCAACCCGACTAAGCTTCCCTTCCCTTCTGAAAACTGGGACAATATCTCCCTCCCCTCTTCCCACTTCCACGTGCTCAGCACCACTACTGTTTCCCAGAGATCCTCGCCAGGGGCTCGCCAACAACACCCCAAAGTTATTTCAGCTCAGATTAGTAATCCATCGGAGTCTGGAGTCTGGCAATCTGAACTCTAAGGGCAGGGAGGCATTCTCTTATTATAATGACTCACTTGTCTGGAGTACCAATTTCCCATTGAAGTTCACTTTAAAAAATTCAGCCTTTTTCATTCTCAGCAGAAGATGGAAGCAGCTAGAGGGAGCAGCGCAGAGGAAGCTGAGACAGGAGGATCTGAGTTCAAATCCAGGGTCAGACATTTACTAAACTGTGACCCTGGACAAGTCATTTCACCTCTGTCTGCCTCAGTTCCCTCAACTGTCAAATGGGGATAATAATGGCACCCATCTCCCAAGGTTACTGTAAGGATCAAACAAGATAGTATTCATGACAGGCTTAGCACAGTGCTTTAATAAATGATGACTTCTTTCCTTCCCACCTGGCTCTCCAGGAACTAATGTTCAGAAAGCTTTGGGGTGGGAGGTTGTCACTCTTCTAATTCAAACCTTTGCCCATAGAATCTGGGGTGTATTCACTTAAAAATCTTTAATTACTTTATTATAAAAATGAATAATATGGAAATAGGTTTTGAGTGATAATATATGCATAACCCAGTGGAATTGCTTGTCAACTCCAAGAATGGGGAAGGAAGAAGGGATGGAGACAACAAGAATAATTTAATGATGGGGAAATTTTTTTTTAATTAAATTAAATTTTTTAAAAAATCTTTACCTCCAGTCTTTTTTTTTTTTTAAACCCTTAACCTTCATCTTGGAATCAATACTGTATATTGGTTCCAAGGCAGAAGAGGGGTGAGGGCTAGGCGACTTACCCAGAGTCACACAGATAGAAGTGTCTGAGGCTAGATTTGAACCCAGGACCTCTCATCCCTAGGTCTGACTCTCAATCCACTGAGCCACCCAGCTACCCCCACCCCCTTACTTTGTGTCTAAGGCAGAAGAGCAGTAAGAGTTAGGGGCCATGGGGATTAAGTGACTTGCCCAGAGTCACCTATCTAGGAAATGTCTGATGCCACATTTGAACCCAGGACCTCCCATCTACAGGCCTGGCTCTCAATCCACTGAGCCACCTGGGTGCTTCTACAAATTCTTTCTTTAATTTCTAGACCTAGAAATCTCATTGGTAAGGGGAACTACCAGTGGGGAAACTTCCTCCACACCCAGGAGAGAGATGTATTTCCAAGTACCAGGTTTCTAGGAGGGAGGGAAAAGCATCTTTCCTTTTTCCTCATCTTCTGGGCTGTTCCTCATCCTAGCTGTCTGGTCATCAGGTGTTATCAAAACTCATCATCTCCACTATAGAATCGGTGTCAGTTTCCCGGGCGATGGGGAAGGGGTTGAGAGTAATGAGAATAACTGCAATTTCTGAAAAGTCTTTTAGGGTTTCTGGAGCATTTTCCTCCCTGGAACTCTATGAAGGAAGTGGTTTATTATCTTTCCTTTATTTTCCAGCAGAGGCCCAGAGAAGGAAAGCTGCTTGCTGAGTCACATAAATAGTAAATGGCCAAGAAGAGATTTTTTTTTTTTAACTAGACCCGAGATTTCATTGATCCAGACAACTCTCAAAGAGGATGCTCCTTCTACCAGTGTGGACTGCTATCTGCTCTGCACCTTACAATCTTAGAGAAGACCCCAGGATCCTGGGAAGTTAAGTGACTTAACTAGAGTCACACAGACAGAATGTGTTGGATTTGAACCCAGGTTCCCCGGACTCCAACAAGACCAGTTCTCTATTCACTATACCATGTTAACTTACTTTTTTCCCCCTTCAGTCCTTAACTTCTGTCTCAGAATCAATAGAATCAATAGGACAGAAGGTTACTTAACCCCCATTGCCTAGCCCTTAGTGCTCTTCTGCATTAGAACCAATACACAGTATTGATTCTAAGACAGAAGGTAAGGGTTTAGAAAAAAAAAAAGAAAGAAGAGCAGTAAGATCCAGGCAATAGGGGTTAAGTGACTCGCCCAGGGTCACACAACTAGGAAAAGTCTAAGGCCAAACTTGAACCCAGATCCTTTGAACTCTATCCCCTGAGCCATCTAGCTGCCTCCACATTGATTCTTTTATAAACACAGGAAAAGGAAAATTGAGAAGGTAGAAAGTACTAATAACTGGGAGGATCCGGGAAAGCTTGAAGGAGAGTATACCATTTGTGAAAGAAGCCAAGAATTCAGAAAGGCTGAGATGAGTCAGGGGTGAATTCCAGGCCAAACAAATGAATGAAGGAGATAAAGTTTGTGATGGAAAGTAAAGTGGCAAAGGGTTAGAGGTAGCTTGGAAGGTAGTCCATGGAAAGCCTTAGAAATGCCAGACTAAGGAACAGGGGTTCTAACCCACGGACGGTAGGAAATCAAGGACTATTACAGGGAGGAGAGTTAAAACGTAGACAATTTTGATCGTAACGTGGAGGATGAGACATCTAAGATAAATAGTGGGATCGGTTCCAAGTGCCATTGTGCTGAAAAGACACCGAGAAGCTGGAGGCTCCAGTAAACAGCCTAGCCGGGCTTCATGTTACATTAGGATCAATCAAAGGAACGAGGATGTTTATCCAGGAGAAGAGAAGGGGGCAGGGGATGACGGGGGCGCCATGGTGGCCATCTCCAAATATGCCAAGGGCTGTCACGGGGAAAAGGAATCCCATTTGTTCCTAGCCCCGATAGTCTGCTGGAGTGCATCCTGCTGGTGGAGTCATGGATTGGTCCAATCTCTTTGGAAAGCCATATGGAATCTGACAGTTAAAGAGTCACCATCATGCACATACCCTTTGACCCAGTGGTTCTCCTATGGGGACGTTCCCCCACAAGGAAGTTATCGACAGGAAAAAGCCAATACCAATCCATACAGAGATAGTTCTAGCAGCATTATTTGTAACAGCAAAATGCTGAAAACAAACTAAGTGATCATCAGCTGGGAGAATGGCCAAACAAATGATTAAATTATGGACGTAACGGCATATTACTGCGCCAAAAGAGGAAACGACAAAGAATTCAAAGAAATATGGAGAGATCAGAGTAAAGTGATCCAGAGGGAAGGAAACAATGGCCACAGCCATGTAGTCAAAGTTCACAAAATGGCACACCAAAGGAGGTCTTTATTATGATTCTGCCTCTACTAAGGTAGAGCTAATGATCAGTAAACAGAGAAAGTTACAGACACATGTAGAATCATTTACAATCTCTTGTTGTTTTTGGTTGGTTGGTTGGTTTAGCTTGTAAGCTTCCTTTTCTCATTTTCTTTTCTTACGCCCCCGTTCACATATTTGAATACTGGTATTTATCAATGGAACTAAAAATAAAATTCAGGGTGTGGGCACGTGAGTGTAGACAACGAAACCCTGTCACCTGGTGGCCAACCACCAGGGCGGTGCCCTTCCCCACTTAGCTAGACCTTTTCACAGAAGCTACTCAGTCTCCAGGCTCGACTCAATAGGAATCACGTCTCCTCCCTTGTATTACATGCCTTAAATGGGGGCCTGAATGCAGCAGGTGCTCAATAAATGCTGAATAATGAATAGCTGCAGGGTCACGGGACAAGAGATCTGAAGGGTTTGTCCATGCCAACCATAGAACCGTAAGAGGTGTAAGTAACCTCACAGACCACAGAGTCTGACTTATCTCAGTCAATATGCATTTATAGGAGGCAGTTGGGTAGCTCAATGGATAGAGAGTCAGACCTGGAGATGAGAGATCCTGGGTTCAAATCTGGCCTCAGACCCTTCCTAGATGTGTGTCCCTGGGCAAGTCACTTAACTGCCATTGCCTAGCCCTTACCGCTCTTCTGCCTTGGAACCAATACAGAGTATTGATTCTAAGACAAAAGGTAAGGGTTTAAAAAATTGCATTTATAAAGTGCCCAGCACCAGGGATAGGAAGACATGCATGAAATAATCCCTGCTCTCAAGGAGTTTATATTCTATTGGAAAGATGATGTGCATATATATACAGGTACAGACAAAACAGACGCAACGTGGTTTTGGAGGGAAGGATGAGGAAAGGCTTTATGGAGAACAGTGTTTCCCATTTGGTGGTTCACGACAAAGATCCAAGAGTTTGCTGAACATTCTTTAATGGCATCTTAAGCAGCGAATAACTGCAGAATATGATGTGAAATTAATCTGGGGGTTTATGGCACATTTCTTTTTGTTGAAAGTAGTTGGCAGAACAAAAAATTGGGGGAACCACTGATACCATTGCTTATTGATTTCGGTTTTGTCCAGTTCTTCGTGATCCTATTTTGGGGTTCCCTTGGCATAAATACAGGAGAGGTCCACCATTTCCGTCTCTATCTTATTTTACAAAGAAGAAAACGGAGGCAAACAGAGTTAAGGGATTTGTTCACAGTCACACAGTTACTAAGTGTCTGAGATCAGATTTGAACTCGTGAAGATGAATCTTTCTGTCTCTAGACCCAGCACCCAGAGTCCACTGTGCCACTGAGCTGCCTCAAACACCGACACGAAGGTGTCGCCTGAGCTGAGTCTTGAAGGAAAGTAAAGATTCTAAGAGGTGGCGGGGAGAGGGGAGTATCTGCTGAGATAGCAAATGGAGTTCTGTTTAGGAGAAACAGTAAGACCATTGCCTGGCCTGAAAGGTGAATAATGGGGTAACGAGAAAGAAAAGTAGGTTAGGGCTAGGTTAAGAAGGTTTTATAGGGGCAGCTGGGTAGCTCAGTGGATTGAGAGTCAGGCCTAGAGACGGGAGGTCCTAGGTTCAAATCTGGTCTCAGACACTTCCCAGCTGTGTGACCCTGGACAAGTCACTTGACCCCCATTGCCCACCCTTACCACTCTTCCACCTAGGAGCCAATACACAGAAGTTAAGGGTTTAAAAAAAAAAAAAAGATGGTTTTATAGGCAAAGAGTTTGCATTTTATCCTAGAAGTAACAGGGAGCCAATCAAATTTTTTGGGCTGGGGAGTGACTGCCAGATCTGTGCCTTAGGAAAATGGTTTATGAAGCAATGGGAGGACAGATTGCAATGGGGCTGGGCTTAAGGGAGGAAGCCCAATTAGAAGGGGACTATGGGGCAGCTGTGTGGCTCAGTGGCTACAGAATCAAGCCTAGAGACAAGACATCTTGGGTTCAAATCTGACCTCAGATACTTCCTAGCTGTGTGACCCTGGGCAAGTCATTTAACCCCCAATACACAGTATTGATTCTAAGTTGGAAGGGAAGGGTTTAAAAAAAAAGGAGAATGCAATAGTCCAAGAGAGAAGGGATAAGGGCCTGACCAGGACAAGCTCCTCTACAATATCCCCAGAAAGTGGGCATTGAGTCTCCCCCTTTAGAGACCTTCAACCATGAGGCCCAAAACTCTACTTTTGGATAGCTGGGGTTGTTTTTTTCCTTTTTAGAAGTGTTTAGGCTGTCTTTCGTTTTTCTATAATCTCCATTTCCATATCTATCTCTTCTCATGTCTATACATTGTGAATCTGCTTCAAACACTGACTCCCCTTATGCTGAGCTGCACTCTGGCCCCATCTCTTCCTCTCACTACTCCTACTTCTGCCCTCTGGGGCCATGCATGAGCCGGCATGACACAATGACGGTCCCACCACTGTGGGAAGGATGCACAGCATGTCACTTCAGAGATGTGTCATCACACGGGAACCCAGCCGGCAGGAAGGAGGGAAGCCTGAAAAGAGATTGTTGGGGAAATGAATGCTGAGTTGATTGAGAAGAAAAGTCCCTCTTCTTAGACAATGGGTCTTTGGCTGCAGAAACCTATTCCTCTACCCCCAAAAGCAAGGCCTCTCTCTATTAAAGAGCCTCTGGAGGACTTGGGTTCCATTGCAGAGTACAGGGTTCCAGGAAGAAAGCAGAGGGTCCATGGGAGAAGAGATGGAAATTGGTGGGGGGAGAGAAGGAAGAAGGGAGGAGGAGGAAAAGGAAGAGGAAGAGGAAGAGGAGGAGGAGGAGAAAGAGAAGGAGGAGGAGGAGGAGGAAGAGAAAGAGGAGGAGGAGGGAGCAAGAGAGAAAGGGAGAGAAAGAAGAGAAAGAAGGAGGAGAGAATAAGAAAAGAGAAGGGAGGAAAGGAGAGAGAGGGAAAGAGAGAGGGAGGTGTATACAGAAGTCCCAAAAATTGTATACTCAATCAAGAACAAGAGTCCTTGAAAATCCAGGGGAAATGATTGGCTTGGAATAGGAAAGTCTCCATCTCAGGAGAGGCTGTACCATTCTGAGGAAGTTTGCAAAACCCAAAAAATTCTCAATGGATCCCTGCTTAAAGAAAAACTCAATCCTCTTCCCTGGGGATCTCAAGAACTTAAAAGCTCTCCACTATGCTTCAACCCAGCTGCACCTGAGACTGCACTCAGAGGTCTTGTACCAAGTAGGTCCTCATCAATATGCTGATTCATCAGTGGCCCATGCCTTCATCCAGGCTGATGTGTCACAGCTCATCCATACAGTAGGATAGCAACTGCCTTACCTATGATAACATAACTGATGAGTGTCAGGTGTGGTTTAAACCCAGGTCTTTCTAAACTATAATCTATCACCCTGACCACTGTACCACACTGCCTCTCAGGTACTCATAGACATCTGTGAAATTGATGTTGTTTGCTATTAAATGGGGAAAGATAAGGGGATGGCCATTGGCAGTGAATAATGAGTGAAAAAAATTTAATTCATGAAATGCCTACTATGTGCTAAGCACTGGGGATTCAGATACAAAAATGAGACCGTCCCTGCCCTCAAGGAGCTTCCATTCTAATAATAATGGCAGGCATTCCTACAGCACTTTGAGATGAGCAAATAATGCCATCATGTCACCCGATTCTTAGAAATCCCTTGGGACATTGGTACTACAGGTGTCATAGGCTCAGCTCCATTGAAAAAAACAAACTGGACTTATGATTCTATCAGTGCAGGGAACTCCTGGTGAGCACACTCACTCGTCCAGTGATGGAGAACTTTTTAGAGACCGAGTGCCCAAATTGCAACCCTCATGCCACATGCCAGCTGCCCCCTTACCCCCGACAGGAGAGGGAAGAAGCTCTCCCATTGGGCTGCTGGGCAGAGGGGTGGGTGATGAGAGAAATGTCCTCAGGGATGGTGGAGAAGGGGAAGGAAGCAGCACGAGTGCCATAGGTTTGCCAACACAGCACTAGGCAATGTATTAGATAGAGCTCTGGGCCTGGAGGCAAGAAGACCTGAATTCAAGCATGGCCCCCAACACAGATTGGCTATGTGACCCTGGGCAAGTCATTTAACCTGTTTGCCTCAGTTTCCTCATCTGTAAAATCACCTACCTCATGGGGTTGTTGTGAGGCTCAAATGAGATAATATTTGTAAAGAGCTTAGCACAATGCCTGGCACATAGCAGATGATACATAAATGTTAGCTATAATTATCATCACTTAAAGTATTTTTTAAACCCTTACCTTTCCATCTTAGAATCAATAGTAAGGGATAGGCAATAGGGGTTAAGTGACTTGCCCAGGGTCACACAGTTATTATCTTTTTATGCAAACTGGACCCTCTTTGCAACTTAGTCTTGAAGAACTGCCTGAGGGCACTGAGAAGTTTGCTCACTAATTTTCACCATTTTCTTATCTATTAATAATAATAATCAGATGTGAAATAGTAGTTAAAGAGTTAGCCTAGTGGTCAAGCCAACCTCGGATTCAAGTCCCATCACTGAGATCTCCTGGTCGGGACGGACAGCCGCCACAGAGATAAGTATAGTATACAATATTATGATAGAAGCAGATTATTGATGGGCTTCCATCAGATCCACCCCGTACCCAGTGGCAATTGTCCATCAGCGCCTTCCCTGCTGGGGAACTTGTGGGGCCCCTATTGTCTGCCACATAATAACAACACAAATCACCTTGACCCAGTGTGAGTCAATCTCAACTCCTCGGTCTAGCCTTCCGGCAGTCCGGTTCCTCCATTCCCTTCCTCCCTCCCTCCCTTCCTCCCAAGAATCTATCCAAGCTCATCTCCGTTCTTCTACAACAACAGAGAGTGTGACTTGGCTACAATTACACCCGTGATTGCCATCTCCACACATGGATGGCTTAATCCCTGCTTCCACAGCTTTTGCCCATCAATGCACATCTATCACTTCCTCCAAAGTCAGCATTGCCTCCTCCGGGGGGCCTTCCCAATCAACTCTGCTCCAGTCTGAGTCTGAGAATCATGAGGTCTTGTCTTCAAGACAGAAAACACCTAAAAGATTATTTAGTTCAGTGGTCTCAAACTGTTTTAAGTATCTCATTTCAAGTGTCTGTACATTACTGAACACTAGCCGTCCCCTCATGCCTGGAACACTCTCCCTCCTCCTCTCTGCCCCCTGGTCTCCTTCAAATCTCAGCTAAAATCCCATCATCCATGAGAAGCCTTTCCCAGACCTCCTTAATTTTGGTGCCTTCCCTCTGGGACAACTTCCAGTTTATCCTGTATATATCTTGGTGGTGCAGTGGATAGAGTGCTGGATTTAGAATTAGGAAGACTCATCTTCATGAGTTCAAATCTGGTATCGGACATTTCCTAGTTGTGTGACCCTGGGCAAGTCACTTAACCTCATTGGCCTCAGTTTCCTCATCTGTAAAATGAGCTGGAGAAGGAAATGGAAACTGGTTGAGTATCTGCACCAAGATGGGGACATAAAGAGTCAGACACAATTGACTGAAACAAATGAACAACAACAATATCTTGCTGGTACTTTGAAGGAGTCCCATTTTATTCAGCTAAATCCCACCAAGAAAAAGTCAAAGAGTTCATACCTTGGGCTTTAAGGGAATTCCAGGGTGACCTACCCCAGGTTAGTACCCAATTACTGACAAAGCCAGGAACAAGTGATACAGGTCCATGGTGGACATGGAGGGTTTTTACACAGTGCTACCAAGTTCAAATCCAATTCTACAAGCATTTATTAAGGTTGTTGAATACATGTTAGAGAAGATGAAAACACAAAGACTAAGGGGGAAAATGGGTGGTCTCAAGGGGCTTCCATTCTAAAAATCAGAGGACTTTGTCCACTCTCCTGCCCCATGCTGGAATCTTCCCTCTACCATCATTCACGTGTGATCGCCTCCTATCTGCTTCGATACTCTCAGAGGGGGCAAGGAGCTTAACTAATTAGGAACTGATTCAAATTCTAGACCATTCTAATTGGTAGAAAATTCCCTTACAGATATCAGAATAAGATTGAAATCTAACTAAAGCTCAGCCCCTCACCATCTGGCCCCATCTAAAGACTTACAATATAACACTCTCGTCTTCATGCTATCTTCTGCCAAATGGGTCTTCTTGCTGTTCCCCAAACTCGGCATTCCCCACCCCCATTTGATTCAGGTACCCCTTCCTATGAGAAGTCTTTCTTCCTTCCCCCTAATTATTGGAGCTCTCTGCCTCTCTTTTCCCTTAATTTATCATGGATATACCACAGGGAGGTCGTGGAATCACAGATTTGGAGCTAGAAGGATCTCAAAGGCCACAGAGTCAAACCCTCTCATTTTACAGATGAAGCTCAGGGAGACTTGGCCAGGGTCACGCTAGTAAGTCATTGGCAGTAGCAGGGTTTGAACTCAAGTTCTCAGACCCCACGACGAGGGCTCTTTCCCTTGTACTATGCTGCCATGTTGTTTTCCTTCCCCAGAAGAACACGAGCTCCTCAAGAGTAAGGACTTGGCTCCAATGCCAACTTCTACTGGAGGCTCTTCAAGGTCTTCCCCACTTCCTAGTGTATTCCCCTGAGATGACTGTCCATCTACTCTATAGCTCTTATATGGAGAGGGTTATTTCACTCGATTGTAAGCTCCTTGAGGGAAGGGAATGTTTTTGCCCTTTTTTTTAAAAATCTCTAGTGTTTAGCAGCAGTGTCAGGCCCATAGTAAACACTGAAATGCTTGCTAAGGGACAGGTATTGTTTCTTTTGCTTTCTTTTTATATCTCCCCCAACTAGCCCAGGGTCTAATGTTTATGAGATGAGCCTGGGTGAAGACAGGAAATGAGATCATCCAACAGAAGTGATTCTATATCGACTGTTTATATGTACTGAATATAAGGAATTATCACCATATAATACTCACATAGCAAAGATATAAAGACATAAAGCTCACAAGTGAACAAGTCTAGAAAGGAATTGAGAATAATGCTCTTTGGGGGTCCTGGGTTATTTTTTTTTTCACCTTCCATTTTAGAATCAACGCTAAGTATTGGTTCCAAGGTAGAAGAGTGGAGAAGGCTAGGAAACAGGGGTTAAGTGACTTTCCCAGGGTCACCCAGCTAAAGTGTCTGAGGCCAGATTTGAACTCGGGACCTCCCACCTCCAAGCCTGGTTTTCTATCCATGGAGTCACCTAGCTGCCCCTCCTTGATTATTTTTTTAAATCCCTTTGACTCTACTTTGGTAAATGCTATGGTGTGAGGTAAGATTTTTTTTTTACTCCTTGTTCTAGGTGGGATTGTTCTTGTTGACGGCTAAGTCTACAATTTTAAAAATTAACCGTCTAACTCCATGAGGCTTTTTTCCCACTTGAACCATGAGCCAGGTTAGGATTTTGCTTGGTCAGCCCTATCATCCAGTGATGGTGGCAGCTGCGGCTCTTGCCTCTCGCTGGGAAGGAAGGCAAGTGTTATAAGCTTTTCTTCTGCTCTCTCCCTCCCCCCCAACACTCACTCTACTGAAGCAGCATTCATAGAATAAAAAGTGGACAAGGTCTGAGCTGCTTGTTTATTCATTATGATAATAATGATTATTACTAGTTCCTGTTCTGCTCATTATTGGCAGTAGGAACCCAGACAAGTTCCTGACCCTCTGATTCTCAGTTTCCTAATCTGTAAAATGGGGACAATAATCCCTGCCCAGTCTCTTGTCAGGGCTGAGACCAGGATCAAACAGTTGCCCCTCTTATACCATGTGACAGTGGGCTGTTTTGAGGCGATGCCTGTATATAGACCAACCCTGGATAAGCCTCCATTCCCCGTGTCACACTCTTGCTTAGGCATATGGGGAAACATATGAATTCAATTTTAAAGTGAAGCTACCAAGATCCAAACAACAAAGAAAAAACAACCATTCTTGGCACTCAAATACAAAGGGGTGAAAGTCTCCTACTTCTTCAGGGAAGTTATAATCTACTTCCCCTTCAAGTCCTTCTAAGTCCCCAATTAGACTTCACTCACTCCATAAATGCATGAAAAAATACATATCCATTTGCTGGATGGTGGCTTTTATGACGCGGAGAGGGGAAGAAGGGGCTGAGATACTTAGAAATAAATTCTATTAATAAAATAAAAAGAAAAGAGAGATTTTTTTTTAAAATTGCTAAACACTTATTCCATACGATATCCTGAGCTAGGTTCTGGTGAAGCTACTACAAAAGAACTGTGAGAGTTTTATACAAATATAAGGGATTGTTCTTTCTATATAATTCAATTTTCCCAAGGATCCTTTGTTTCCTCCCTTTACTGTTACAGACCAAAATATAGTCCATGATTTGGTACATGCTATTCAAAAGCTGCTGTGTATCAGAAACATTCATTACCCTGAAACTAACTGGGTAATGAGCCTCTCTCAAATTTATGGAGCTGGCCAGGGCCCGGTGGGGCAGTGCCCGAAGTTTCTTGCTCCTGGAGGAGGCCGAGGTTGGTGGATTGCTTGAGTTCTGAACTGCAGTAAGCAGAGCTAAAATCAGTAGGATGTCTTCACTGTCTGGAATCCATATGGTGAGTGCCTGGAAACAGGGGGACCACCATGCTGCCTAAGGAGAAGCAGACCCAGCCAGTTTGGAAACGGAGCAGGTCAGAGATTCATGAGTAGCCACTGTACTTCTACAACGGGCCAGAAAGGGAAGCTATCTCCAAAAAAACCCAAACCGAATCAAACTAAAAACATATTTTACTAGGCTGGTCTTTGGACAACAGACCGTGTACCCAAGGCTTTTCCCAGGATGGCAGGGTCTATCAGAGTTTGTATTCCAATAACTCAACCTTTGAGAAGCTGGGGGCACCTCCATGAGGCACAAGATCTTAAAATACCTTTTCCTACATGTCATTTATCCAGATCAATTCTTCTCCCTTTCACTCCCACCCCATGAGTCTGAATTAGCAGAAATTTAAAATTTATTGCATCACTTTGCAACTGATAATGTATATTAAAATGCTCTTTGCAAACCTTCGAGCACTAGATAAACGTCAGTTGGCATTAATGGTATTATACCTTTCGCTTTGTTCAGAAAACTCTTCACTAGTCATGCTCAGAAGAATGGAGAGATTCTGATCAACTGTGAAGGGTAATCCATGAACCCATTACATATCACAGCGTAAAAATGTTTCTTAGAGATTGGTAGAACTGGAAGGAGCCCTTCACGATGCAATTGTTTGTTTTAACAGGCAGGAAGAAATGGGTACAAAGAGGAATCACTTAGCCATGGTCATGCAGCTAGGAAATGCCAAGCTGGGACATTTGACTCCCTGACTGGCTTTTTGCTTTGTTTTTTTCTTTTTTGATACACACCTACGACCAACATGTCTTCACCTTGTTTCTTGGAATCTTTCTAAAATTTCAGAGCCCACTTTCTTTAGTGAGTAGAGTTAATGATCCAAAAACCAAGGCTTTAGAGCTGTCCTTTGGCAATCACGGAATCATGGAATCTTGTAACTAGAAAAGATCTCAGAGGCCATCTAGTTCTACCTGTATCCTCATCTACAACAGGCCTGACAAATATGCATCCAAACTTTGCTTAACGATCTCCAATGGGGAAGGGCATTCCACTTACTTTTTTTTAAAACTCTTACCTCCTATCTTGGAATCAATAACAGTAACAGCTAGACAACTAAGGTTAAATGACCTGGTTAGAGTCACCCAGTTAGAAAGTGTCTGGGGCTAGATTTGAACTCAGAACCTCCCATCTACAGGCCTGGTTCTCTATCCATTGAGCCACCTAGCTACACTTTCATTTCACTTTCTGGACAGCTCACAATTATAGGGAATTATTTTTCTGGACATCAAATCTAAATTCATCTCTTAGGCACTGCTTTCATTCATTGCTCCTGGTTCTGCCCTTGAAGGCCAAATGAAATTCACAGATCCACATCCAGGAAGAGGGGAAGGTGGAGGACGTTGGGCTGGATGCTAACTGTGCCCGGGATGGTCCTTGGGAGTTTCTTAGGAAATCCCTTTTTCTCAGCTTATTTTCCTGCCAATTATCTCTTCTTCCTTAGTAATTGCCTGCAGTAACTGACTAAACATCCCTATTTCCTTTCACTGATCATCAAATGCTTGGTAACTAAAAGGCAGTTGAATTCTGATGAAATATAATAATCTCAGGCTCAGAGAATTACTAATAAAATACAACTTCCTCCTTTAGTAGAGAGGTGGGAGACAATGGCGATAGAAAGGAGTTTACATTGTCAGAAGCTCCATCGGTTCGCTTGAATGCTTTTCTTTCCAGGAAGGGTTCGATAGTGGGGGCAAGAGAGGTTAAGGAAAAACACCCAAGGGAGAAAAAAGGCAACAGTAAGACTTTAAACAGTAACCCAACGCCATAACTGCAGGTAGAAAAGATCTCAGACTGAGGCTGAGGAAATATAGTTCTAGACGGAGATTCCTTCATCAGTGCATGTCTGTGTAGGATAGGCAGGTAAATGTTTAACTACTAGCTGGGGACCAGGGTATACACCCATGACACAGTTTTATGTTTGATCTGCATCATCTGTATCAGTAACATTTTTTTTCTTAAGTCCAGAAATCAGTAAAACAATAAATCAAGCCCTGATTTGTAGGTTTGCCAATTTCCGAGGTGTAAATACTCACACTGAAAATGTAACAGTGGGCTCCGGGCTGAATTGGCCCCAGTTTCTGTATTTCTTGATTCCTATTTGTAAAATGTGATAGTAATCACAATCTTCCCTTTTCCTCAAGATAAAAGTGTTTTTTGTTTTTTTTTTAATGATGGCATTTAGAACTATGGCAACTTAAAAGTGGAAATACGTAAAGAAGTTATCCATTTGTTATCACAGAACCTCAGCATTTGAAGGGACCGTGGAGGCCATCGAGACAACCTGGGCTTGAAAAGGAATCACTTTCCCAACATCTCCATCAAGTCGTTGTCTAACCTGTGCTTGAAACCCCTCTGACCACCAATCGAGAATTCACTACTAAGGCAGCCCTTTCCAGTCTTCAACAGCTCTGATTATTAGGAAGTTTTCCCTTACATGAACCTGAAAATATGTCTCTCTAGTCTCCACCCAGTCCCCTCTGGAGTCACACAGAAAAAGCCTAGCCCCTTTTCCCTCAAACAAACAAACAACAACAAAAAAAAAAAAAAACTTCAAACAGGGGCAGCTGGGTGGCTCAGTTCTCAGTAAGAGCCAGGCCTAGAGACAGAGGGAAGTCCTAAGTTCAAATCTGGTCTCAGACACTTCCTAGCTGTGTGACCCTGGGCAAGTCACTTAACCCCCATTGCCTAGCCCTTACCACTCTTCTGCCTTGGAACCAATATACAATATTGCTTCTACGATGGAAGGTAAGGGTTAAAAAAAAACCTTCACTGACCTCAGATGCTTCCTAGTTTGTGTGACCCTAAAGAAGTCACATAACCCCCATTGCCTAGCCCTTACCACTCTTCTGCCTTGGAACTAGAAAAAAATATTGATTCTAAGACAGAAGGTAAGAGGTTTTAAAAAAAACACCCTTCAAATACTTAAAGACAGTTATCCTGTTCCCCTCAAGTCTTTTCTTCTCCAGGCTAAACATGTCCCTTCATTTCACAGATGAGGAAGCTGAGGCCCAAAGATCTGCCCAAGGCTACAAGGCATTAGTGGCAGGCTGGGAATAGAACTGGGATCTCCTGATTTCCAGATAAGTCCTCTTCTCACCACCCCAGGATGCCTTGGAAAAAGTGAAAAACTCAATGCAGAATCAATGCAGGATATCATTTCATTTTCATCACCAGAAGAACCTAGTGTGAAATCATTATAACAATACAAGCCCCTCTAGTCAAATACATCATAATAACCAGCCGTGGGGACACTCCATGGACAGCATCCAGAGGCACTACCTTTGGAATTGATGCCGAGGCATTTCAGAGACCCTGTCTCTGTTCCCCAAGCTCGCCAATATCACTGCTCTTAATAATACAATAATTCAACTTGGCCATCGTTTCAGACCATCAAACCTGGAGACAGCAAACTAGGGGACCCAGCAGGAAGCCCACATAAAACACAAATACACATCCCCAAAAGGAATTTATCAAGTGGAAACAAGGAAAGCCAACTTCCCAGGGTCTACCACTCTCAATTTTGCCACAGACTGGGAGACCCAATTAAACAGATACGGGCTAAGCACCTTCTATGCACAAGGCACTGAGATACAAAGACAAAAAAGCAGGAATAGTCCTTGTTCTCAAGGAGCCTACATCTTGCTGGGGTGAGGGGGTACATGTACATCAAGTAATTCAAAACTAAATAATTTTAAAGAGAAAGAATGGGCTGAAGACCAGAAGGGATAAGAAGAGATGATATAGGGGGCAGCTCCTGAGCTATGAAGAAGCCCAGAGACAGAGATGAAGCAAGAGAATGAGCAGAGAATTCAAAATCTGAAGCTGCAAAGGATCTCAGAGGCCATCTTGTCCAACCTCCTTATTTTGCAGAGGAGGAAACTGAGGCCCACAGAAGTTAAGTGACTTGTCCAAGGTCACAACCACCTCTGATCTTAAATGCATTGCTCCTTCTCCTGTACCAATCCAAACTGGAGATCACCTGTACAAGGAATGAAAGGGAGGATTCGGCCAGAACTCTGTGTACAGAAACAACTGTCAGGCAATTTTCACTGTATTGGAGAGAGGGTGAAGAAGAGAAAAATGAATGAGGCTGGGAAAGTAGGTGGAAGCCAGATTGTTAATTATAAAATGAGACTGCAAGGGTAGGTGGGAACTTTAAATGTCAGCCTGAGGAGTCTCTATTTTATCCTGGAGGCATCCAGGAGCTGCTGAAGGTTTGGGAGGAGGGAAACGACTTGATCAGACCCATGTCCAAAATGTCATTTCTATCCAAATCAACAAGCATTTGTTAAGTGTCTGCTAAGCTCAAGGCCCTGAATTAGCCATCCATCTCTGGCTTAGAATGAAGTCAGTCCATGGGGTGTTCGTCGACAACAAATCCAAGAAATGGTCCCTCGTGATTTCTACTGGCAGATGATCAAGTTAATCTTTGCAGCTGTCATCAACCAGTTACAGCACCTGACTGCTATTTTCCAGCCATGTGTGCCCATGGGCAAATAACTTTTTGCCCATGCCTCAGTTTCCTCAAATGTAAAATGAGGGGGTTGGTCTTGATTAGGTCTAAAGTTCCATCTAGCTCTGGCATAGTATGATGACATGATCCTCATCTGCTTTGTATTGTTCTGTATTTTCATGGGGCAGTATGGAATATTGTATAGAAAGCTGGCTTCAGAAACTGTAAGACCAGGGGCAGGTAGGTGGCTCAGTGGACACTTTCTGGCTGTGTGACCCTGAGCGAGTCACTTATCCCCAACTGCCTAGCTTTTACCACTCTTTTGCCTTAGAACTGATACTTAAGTATGGATTCTAAAATAGAAGGTAAGAGTTTAAAAAGAAAAAAAAGAAACAGAAAGACCTGAATTCAAGTCCCACCTCTGACATATACTGGTTTCATCACTCTCAGAGCTCTAGGCTACTCTCTAAGACTACATGTTCACTTCAGTAAACATTTATTATGCATCTGCTGCATACTAGACACAGTGCTCAGCACTGAAGATATACAGTAAATAGGAAAAGCAAGTCCTTGCTATCAAGGAGCTTCACTGTAATGGGGGAAGAATAAACACCAAAGGAATATGTAGGTTGTGGAAAAGGTGCAGACCTGCCTGAGTGGGAGGGTGTTTGCTCACCTGGGAGTTCCCTCTCCCAATGAAATCACAGGTCTAGGACATCCCTATCCGACATGGGTGAGAAACCATCGTTTCTTATAACAACAACAACAACAACAACAACAAACAACAAACAACAAACAACAATAATAAAGCTAATGAGAGCGGCTCAACAGTCATACAGCACCTTAAAGTCAGTTAATGAGTACTTTCCAAGAATCTTCTGTGTACCAGTTCCTGTGCTAAACTAGGGATACAAAAAAAAAAAAAAAAAAAAAAAAAAAAAAAAAAAAGGCTTCAAGAAGCACAGTCTAATGGGCTTTAGACTTTGCAAAGTACCTGCCACATATGATCTCATTTGAGCCTCACAGTCACTGGGGAACATCCATAGCTGTCCTTATCTCTGTCTTACAGATGAGGGGGACTGAGGTTCAGAGGGGTTTTGTGTCTTGCCCATAGCCACACAGCTAGCAAGCATCAAAGGGGGTGGGGAGTGAGGTTTGAACTGAAGTCTTCCTGACTCCAAACCCAGCACCTGATCAATGAAGACTTAGTTCCAGCTGGCCAGGAACTCACAGCCTAAGGGAACCCAAACTAGGGCTGCTGGGAAACGGCTAGGAAATAAAGCAAGGCAGGGCAGAATCAAAGACTAGAGATAGTGTGTGGTTCAGCCTCTTAGGAATTCAGAGAAGGGAAAAAGCAGAGAATCTCAAAATTGGAAGGGATTTCAGATCACTGAGTCCATCCCTCTCACTCCCCAAGTCCACTCTCCCACTCTTCTTTGTCGCTGGGGACAGATAGTTATCTGGCTTCTGATGAAATATTTGGAAGCACCTGGAGCAAAGGGAGCACATCACTTTTCAAGGCAACCATTCCAGTACTGGACAGCTCTCACAGTCAGCCAGGCCTTTCCCATACAAAGTGAGCCGGAGTGTGCTTTCCTTTAAAGGCTGCAGCACTAGTACTGCTTCAACCCAGCCAGAATAAAATCGAATTCCTTCATCTATGAAAGGGTCTTCAGATATCGGAAGGCAAGAATTCTGTTCCTCCTTTGTTAGGTAAAAACAAAAAAACCTGGTCTTTTCTTGGGAGAACTGATAGGTCTGCAAATCACAGGGAAGGGAAAGGGGCCAGAGTTGGAGGAGAAAACTTTACCAGGCTTCCCCCAGCCAATCAAAGCTCTCAGGACCCCAAAGGGCTATGGTTCTGGTGGGGATGGAGAAAGAGGAGGGGCATTTCTAGAGACTCAGGATAAAAAGGGGTTAATTATGTGCCAAGGTCAAACACCAGATATGAACTGATAAAGAAATTAGCAGCAGATCATATGGAAAAATTTAACAGTATTTTAGCAAAGAGCTATAAGGAGCAATGAGAGAGAGCCCGAACAGACCAGAGATTTTTATAGAATCATGAAACTTTACTGTTGCAAGGATCCGCAGAGCCCATTTAGACCAACCTCCTTGCCTGCAACATACACATACCCATTTTAAATGGAAAGAAGCCAAGGCCCAGGGAAATTAAATGATTTGTCTGAGATCCTGAATGTAGGTCTGTTCAGTCCAAGTAGGGAAGGAGCCCTTTCTCCTACCTTGGGACACCTGGTTACAGGAATATGTTTGTGGACTGTTAAACTGGGGTGATTCTTACAATCATGTAATCTGAGTTGCCTTTTGGCTGTCCAGAATCATCCTCCCTCCTCTCTGTAACTCAGCAAAGACTCCCACAGATGCTTCCTGCGTCCTCCTGCGTCAGAGATTTAAATAAGATGGGAGGAAACTGAGGCAGGCAAAAGTGACCCAGGCAGTCTTCTTCCCACCACTGCTACGGCTACCACTTTTGCCGAGATGACTTAGTCAGCTCTTCACCTACCATAACATGACTGGCACCGTTAGCACTTCAAACCCAAGCTTTGTGCTCAGAGGGCACAAGTGGATAGGGACTGGGGGCAGTCCTGCCATCCATTCTGAGCTCCGCCAGGGACCTCCTTCTACAGGTCTCAGCCTCTATGATACTGGCTAGCTGGTAGGTCCTGAAGTCTAGAAAGTTACTGGAGTGCTAAGTGGTTAAACTACGTTCTTAAGTGTGGAACCTTGCCCCTAGGTTCCTTTTTCTGGAGGTTGGAATCTACACATAGGAAAAGAAACGCCTTTGTCATTTCCACCTCAAACCTGGCTCACTTCTGGTCTTTCGGTGCTGAGCCCCCTAAAGAGCTTGTTTGGGGGGGGGTGGTCAGACAACACCCTGAGATTCTAGTTGTTCCAGTCTACTGCCCACCTATCCTAGGATACCCGATCTATGTGAAAGCTCCCTTCCTGCCTGCCTCTAAAATTGGCTGTCCCCTTCCCACCCCCAGACTGAAGTGCTAGGTAGCAGCTTACTCAGACCAGCCCTTTTCCCACTCGGAGCCATAAGAAGCAGGAACCTCAAGGAAATGCCTACACTTTGGGGACTGGGAGTGGAACAACTCCCACCACCACCCCCGGCCCTCTGGCCTTCCTTAAGCTTGGTAAGCAACTCCCCGGCCCCAGTGTCCGTTCCCTTACTGCCCACCAGGGCCCAACGGCAGGAGCTGGAATTTAGAATGCCAGTCCAACCAAAGGCTAACCCAGCTCGCGAGGTTGAGGCCCCTTCCTCCCTCCCCGGCTGCCCCATTGTCCACCTAGCCCCACAGGCCGGGTGAGGAGGGGGCGGGGTTCCCACTCCTCATCTTCCCCCTCCCCTCCCATTCCCAGGAAGTCGACTCTGCCTTCCAGTCGCTGAGCCAGGGTGGCCCTGGAAGACCGACATCCGCACAAAGGAGGGCTAGGGGTTTGTGACACTCGGGAGAGACACAGGGAGCCCCTCACAGAGGCGCGCGCACACACATACACACACACACATACACACACAAACACACACACATACACTGCACACACGGAGGCAGAGATAGCACACGGGCCAGGGGCTGGGCGGGGATCGCTCGCTCGCCAGCTGGCCCAGCGCTTGTCCCCGACCCGCGTCACGGTCTCCGGGTCCCAGGGTTCCAGTTCGTCCCCAGCCCCCACCCCCGCCCGCCCTGCTCCGGTCCCGGGAGTGACCCCCTCTTACCAGCTGCAGGCAGCAGAACCCGACCAGCGTGCACCTCCCGTTACACTTGCTCATGGCTCCCGTGGGACCCGCCGCCGCGGCGCTGCCCCCTTGGCTGCTGCTGCTGCTGCTACTGCTGCCGCCCGGGCTCGGGCTCCGAGTGCGCTGCTCTCTGGCTCGGCTCCGCGCCCTAGGGCTGGCTGGAAGGCGAGAAGCAGGGAGCTGGAGAGGGTCCTCCTTCTATTGCTCCTTCTTCTCTTCCTCCTCCTTCTCCTCCTCCGCTTCTTCCCCGCGCCCGCGCCCCAAGCTTCCAGCAGGGCGGCCGGGGCTCCCCTAGGGCTGGGGCCGCGGCATCGTCCGGGCGCGGCGCGGACTCCGGAGGCTACGCTCAGTCTCCATGCCCCGCGCTGGGGGCGCTGGGCACCGAGGCGCACAGCCCGAGCCGGGGCTCTTTTGTTTGACCCGCAGTCGGCCAGCAGCGCCTCATGCCCCCAGAGGCGGCTGGGCGGACGGGCAGCGGGAGCGAAGAGCAGGGAGCCGAGCGGACCGAGCGGAGCGGAGCAGAGCAGAGCGGAGCAGAGCCCAGCCCAGCCCAGCTGGGGCAGGATCCCGAGCAGTCTGCAGCCGCCCTGGCTCGACCACGTGGCTTCGCGGCCCGAGGAGGGGCGGGGCCCGGGGACAGCAGAGGGATAGTGGGGAGGGGGGAGAACCAGAGGGAGGGCGTGAGAGGGGAGAGAGGAAGAAGAGAGAATAGGCTAGGGAGGCTGACTGCAGGCTAGGGTGGTGGCACAGCCGGGGAGAGAGGAGCAAAAGGGGTGAGAGGAAGGAGAAGGGAGGAAGGCTAATAGAAACGGCAGGGGATAGGACTCAGTTTCCTCATCTGTAAAAATGAGGGGGTTGGATGATCCCCTTGGACCTTTCCAGCTCTAAATCCCAAGAACCTGTTCAATTCGGAGACGAAAAACGCTGAGGGAAGGAGAGGAGAAGAGTCAGGCAAACAAAGGAGAAAACTTGGAGAATGGGGAGGACTGGGAAGAACAAGGGAGAGGGAGAGGGAGGGGCTGAACTTTCTCTCGCTGGGTTAACTGAGCCCTGGAGCTGGGTAGAGAATGATTACAAATTCTAGCATCTCCGCTCTGCTCTCCTTCCTTCTCTACACACACTAACAGCCCACCTCCCCGAAGTGGTCAGGTGAGCCCAGGGCAGAAGCTCCTAGGCAGGGCTAAGGAATAGGGGGTTGGAAGGGAAAGCCTCACCCAACCTCGGCCACCCCTTAAAGCCCCCAGGCCCCGGAAAGACTGAGGTTCTGGTGGGACTGGATGGGAGCGAACGAACGACTCCCCTACCTTTGCGGAAGAGCCAAAGACTCTCCCTGGAGTGAGCCCACCCGCTTCATTTATCCCAGTAGCACCTGTCTCGAAGAGGCCTAGGAGCTTTTCCCCCAAACTCTTCCACTGAACGGTTGTTGTTTCCTGAGATCCAACCACTTTCTGCTCTGAACCCCGGCAGAATACCGGCTGCCAAAGTGAAGTCTGTTTTGTTTTTGTTTTCGTCTTTGTAAATCCAGCAGCTGACAGCACAAAGACCGGCGGGCCGTAAGTGTTTGATCAGGACTTGGGTTGAAATTCATCTTTGCTTTCTTCAGGTGAAGCTTTGAAACTGCCATCCCCTCCTCTCCTGGGGCAGCAAGGAGACAGCACAAACCAGCCGAAAGGCAGGGGACTCCCCAAGGCACTTAGCGGAGCAGCCAGCCCCTCAACCCTTCCCTCTCTTGAGTGGTCTTCCTCCTCCCAACCTGACCTGAAAACCTGCCCCGCCTGGGTCAGACCCCTTTCATCCTGTCATCCAAGGGATCTTCACCTTTGGGGGGGGGGGTCCTGGACCTCTAGGGTAGTCTGGCGAAGCCCCTGGATTCCATCTCAGAATAATATTTTTAAATACATAAAATTTTAAAAAGGAAACAAATGATGTTGAATTATGTGTCAAAACACTAAACAATGTAATCCCAGGTTAAGAACCTCTAGTTTAGTCCAATGTGGAAAATCTAGAATTGGAAAATAGATGCTTTTATTAGAGAAGGGAAGAAAGAGAAAACACCCCAACTCCAAAGCTTAGGTCAATGTGACAAAAGGCTTCTTGTTGTCCTTGTCAAAACTCTAGTCTGACTCTGGACTAGGGTCCCCTCCTTCTCCTCCCCATTCCAAAGCCACTAAATGTTTTTCCTCCTCTTCCCAGATTCGGGACCCCTAAATGGGTAGAAAGGAACAATAGGTCTGACTCAGGAAAGGTCCCTAAGGCTAAGGAGTCTAATCCCTCTCTGAAGAGTCAATTTACAATTCAAAGGTTGTGAGTGACCTGCCCCCCACCCCACCCCCCAACCCCCATCCAAATCCTCAGGCCTAATGAGTGAATACACCACAGACCCACTGAGAAGGCACAACAAAGAAAGATCATTCTTGACCTATCCCTCTCCTTGCGGTCTAAACCCCTCCTCTCCATCCACAGGCATTTACCAAACCCCTGCTTTGGTTTATTGGATAGACTGCCAGGCTTAGAGTCAGGAAGACCCATTTTTTGGAGTTCAAATCTGGCCTTGGACACTTTCTAGCAATGAGACTCTGGGTCAGTCATTTAATCCTGCTTGCCTCAGTTTTTTCATCTGTAAAATGAGCCAGAGAAGGAAATGGCAAACCACCTCAGTATCACTGCCAAGAAATCTCCAAATGAGGAAAATGACTGAACAGGGGACAACTAGGTGGCTTGGTAGTTTGAGAGCCAGATCTAGCAACAGGAGGTCCTGGGCTCAAATCTAGCTTCAGATATCTTCTTAGCTGTGTGACCCTGGGCAAGTCACTTAACCCCCATTGCCTAGCCTTTACTGCTCTTCTGCCTTAGAATCAATATTGATTCTACCATAGAAAGTAAGGATTTGGAAGGAAAGAAAGAAAGAAAGAAAGAAAGAAAGAAAGAAAGGGAGGGAGGGAGGGAGGGAGGAAGGAAGGAAGGAAGGGAGGGAGGGAAAGAAGGAAGGAAGGAAGGAATGAAGAAAAAGAAAAAGGAAGGAAGGAAGAGAAAAGAGAAAGAGAGAGGGAAGGAAGGAAGGAAGAAAATGAAGGAAGGAAGGAAGAGAAAAGAGAGAGGGAAAGAAGGAAGGAAGGAAGGAAGGAAGAAAATGACTGAATAGGGGCAGTTAGGTAGTATAGTGGATAGAGCTCCAGGCCTGAAAACAGGAGGTCCTGGGTTCAAATGTGACCTCAGACACTTCCTAGC
This sequence comes from Gracilinanus agilis, assembly GCF_016433145.1. NCBI lineage: Eukaryota > Metazoa > Chordata > Mammalia > Didelphimorphia > Didelphidae > Gracilinanus > Gracilinanus agilis. Next base: position 70,089,693 of record NC_058132.1, read on the forward strand.
TATATGACCCTGGGCAAGCCACTTAACCCTGTTTGCCTATCTTTGCCCTTCTGTCTTAGAATTGCTATTAATAAGAAAGTAAGGGTTTAAACATAAAAACAAAGTAATTTAGGGAAGATAGGGGAGAGGAGAGGAAGAGAAATGAGGGGAGAAAAAGCATTAATAACTGTGTATAAAAGCAAAGTTTTCAATAGGAGGTTGTGTTTGAGCTGATCCTTGAAAGGAAATATAGATTCCAAGAGGTGATTTGCAGAGAAAGAGCATTCCAGACATAGGAAACAGTCCCTTAAAAAACAGAGTTGGGAGATGATATGTTATATGCAAAGAAGGAGCAAGCAGGCTATTTTGGCTGGTTTTTGTAGTATATGAGGGGGAACAACATACAATCAGCCTAGAAAGATAAATTCTCTCTTTCCACTGAGCAGCCTTCATTATTGATGTCCCTCATCATCAAAATTAAACACTGATTCTTGAGGGGGGGGGGAGGCTTGAGGTCCCTTGGGTTCCAGATGGGTACCCTTTGCAAGAATGCAAGACTCCATAACTTAACTTAGAAATAAAAAGAGAAATGTATTCATTTGGAATTCATGTTGAATTTGGCTAGGAGGACAGCATGGATGGAAAGCTGCCTCCCCAAAGGGATCAGTCCTGAATCTTTCATACTCTATTTACAGCAGGTGATACGTGACTTGAAATTCAGGCAAAATTAGGGAGGGTCAGAGTGTCCTGAAGACATAAGGCTTGGCTGGGCATAGTTTAGGGTGAAGTAGATGTCCTAGATTACAACTGATGATATTGGGACTTAACCAAACTATGTATATCTATGTCCATCTCAAAACCTAGGGGAGAATCCAAGGGGGATAATTCTCTCAAGGGTCTTTCTTATCATTAAGTCTTTGAAGTCCAGGCCCACCTTTTCCTTGACCTTAGCAAGAATGCAAGGGAATTTTCCTGCTTTTAGTTTGACCTAAAGCACTTCTATAATTTAGGGGTACGATGGAAAATCTAGAGTCCTACATAAAAATGATAATGATAGGGGACAAGTAGGTGACTCTGTGGATTGAGAGCCAGGTCTAGAGATGGGAGGTCCTGGGTTTGAATTTGGTCTCAGACACTTCCTAGCTCTATGACCCTGGGAAAAATCACTTAACTCCCATTACCTAGCCCTTACTGTTATGCTGCTTTGGAATCAATACACAGTATGGATTCTAAGACAGAAGGTAAGGGTTAAAAAAATAGAAATGACAGGGATAATGATTTTGATGGCAGGGATATATCTGTGTATAAAATAGAAACACTAGAGCCACTGAGCTCCTGAGATCACTGACTTAAAACAACTCTGGATGAGGCTTTATACTCCTTCCAGTTAGCCACCTAGCCATCTTGCCATGTGCCCTGCTGATGCTTTGTCCTTCTTTCCCCCACCTATGGCAGCCTTCTGATTAAATGTGTAAAGAGTAATTCTCCAGTTTCTGAGGAAATTGATCCACTCACTTTTGGGAGCCTTGTCCTAGGGATGATTTATCTTGATGGGTTAGTGAGGGATTGCAAACTCACCCAGCTGAGTATGTTTAGCCAAACTCAGGCTTGACCATGCTTCTCAAACCCAGCCAGCTGTCTACTACACTGGCCACCATCTTGTAAGCTTCAGCCTTGCTCTAAGCATAATAATCAAAAAGATAGCATCAGTGCTTCTGGTAAGGGCATATTGGTCAACTTCCTTATGGACCAGCTGACGATTTCTGTGACTCTAGAACAAAACTACCTCACCTAGCTTGTCCATCATTCACTGTATGTAATGTCTCCCCCAGTATGAATGAAAATTTCTTGAGAGCAAGCTGTGTGTTACTTTTGTATTTGTATCCCTCTGGCTTAACACTCTGTCTGGCACATAGTCGGTGCTTAATAAATGCTTTTCTATTTATTAATCCATTCATTCTCTCTCTATGATTTTGTGCAACTCTGCCTCATTTTAATTCAATTCATGCACAATCAAGACATCACCCCTTGATATCATTGGTCCTCTTCAAAAACGAAGGACAAACAGCTACAGCTCTCTCTACCACTCGACTCTTTTCTTCTTTCTCTTTCCTTTATCTTCTTTCTGCTCTCTTAACCATCTCTCTTTTCAATGGTTCTTTTCATTCTGAGACTGACATTCCCACTCTTCCCATAGTTCTTCCTCCTTTCCCACTAATCCCTTCTTTTTCTTTATCTTTCATTTTCCTTCCTCTATGTATTAAGCCATGATTTCAAGGCTACAGAAGTTATGACTGTGCAATTCAGATTGTGGAATAACCTGGGCATCTGGAGGCATACAGATACTACTAGACTCTGTGTGCATCTATTACTTTTCTAAAATCAAAGTTGGAATTTCTATGCCTAGCTCTGTGCTAAGCACTGAGAATGCAAAGACAAAATTGAAAGTCTCCTTCTTCAAGGAATTTGCATTATTCTAGATCTAGTCACTTATTTGAAGTAGGAATAATAATATCCTTTATATAACACTTTAACATTTTCAAAGTTCTTTATAAATATTATTTCATTTGATCCTCACAAGAATCCTGGGAGGTAAATGCTATATTATCTCCATTTTACAGATGAGGAAACTGAGAGAAAAAGCACTAACATGATGTATCCATGGTCATGCAGCTAGTTAGTATGAAGCAGATTTTACCTCAGTTCTTCCTGACTCCAAGTCCAACACTCAATACACAACTCTACTTAACATTTACAGATGGCCGTATGGTATTGAACTATTCTAGAAACGGGAAATTTACTACTTCCCAAGGTAGTCTGTTTTAATATTGGTTAGCTTTAACTGTGAGGAAATTTTCCTTATACAATATCAATTCTGAGCTACCTCTTAAAGGACAGCTACAACCCTCAGGTTCAAGGGTATATTTCAGTGATGGTGAACCTTTTAGAGACCAAGTGTTCAAACTGCAACCCTCACGCTGCATGTGAGTCACCTGCCTTATCCCAGATAGGGGAAGGAGGAAGCCCTTCCACTGGATTTCTAGGCAGAGGGGCAGATCATTTGAGAAATGTCCTCAGGCATGGTAGAGATGGGGAAGGGAGCAGCTCCCTCCATCACATGTGCCATAGGTTCACCAACACAGGCATATTCTGTGAGGTCATATTCCTAAGATTGTAGCTAGCCCATCAGCCTCATTTGGTGCACTTTAACAGTGTATTGATTAAGATGCCAAAGTAAGAACAGTAAACTCCAAACTCTCTTCCCATAAATCTGGGGCACAGTCTTCCTCCACACAGGGGAGGGAGGAAGAACTCTCATTGGTCTTCTGGGCAGAGGGGTTGGGAGGGTATGTGTGAAAAAATGTTGTCAGGCACAGTAGAGAGAGGGAGGGGAGTAGCTCCATCTGAGTCCCTCTGCCTTTCTAGTAACGAACTCTGGGGGGGGGGTGCAGCTGAGTGCCCACGGAGAGAGCTCTGCATGCCATCTTTGGAACCCATGCCATAGGTTCACCATCACTGGCCTAGATGATAGCTAAGGTTTCCTTTCAGTTCATTCTGAACTTCTTAAGGGGAATGGGGCATAGACACAGCTTTTCACTTGGGTTAGCACCTCTTTGACTGTCCTTCAAATATTTGTAGCTAGGTGTCGCATCTCCTATTTTTTTAGGCTCTGCACCAACAGGTCCTTTCATTGATCATTCTATCGTTTCTGGTCACTTCATCCTTGGTCATCATCCTTTGGAAGTATTCTGGTTTTTTTTTAAACCCTTACCTCCCATTTTAGAACCAATACTATGTATTGATTCCAAGGCAGAAGAGTAGTAAGGGCTAGGCAATGGGAGTTAAATGACTTGCCCAGGGTCACACAGCTAGAAAGTGTCTGAGATCACATTTGAATCCAGGACTTCCCATCTTCAAGCCTGGTTCTCTATCCCCTGAGCCACCTAGCTGCCCCCAAGTATTTTAGTTTTTGCATATGCTTCTTTAAATGTGAAGAATAGATACTGAGCACAGTATTTCAGATGAAGGTATGACTGTGATTTCCCTCTTTTGGGCCTCTCTTGTGATAGCCTAGGGCCGCTTAAGTTTTTGTGCCCCCAACCCCCACCTGCCATCTCTTTGCCGACATAGTCTGGAGCCCACTAAAACTGGCACGTCTTTGTCACACAAAAGGTTTTCTAGCTTCTCCCATCATGCCCTTTATTTCCTTTTAGATAGTCTTGCAATTTCTTTCTCCATTGCATCATGGACTTCTGCTATCAATTTTTTTAGAACCTAAGTGTAGATATTTACATTTATCCCTGTTATATTTAATGTCAGAGGATTTAGACCAGTGTGGGGCAGCCCAGGTCCAGAGTCAGGAAGACCTGGGTTCAAATCTGGCCTCAGATACTTCCTCGATATGAGACCCTGGGCAAGTCACTAAACTCTGTTTACCTAGCCCTTACCCTTCTGTCTTAGAGTTGTTACAAAGACAGAAAGTAAGAGGGTTTTTTTTGAAGTTTTTAAAAATTTGCCTTGATTAGGTTTGTTGAGGCAGAGCGGACAGGGAATCTCGACTCCATCAGCCAACCTGTTAGTTATTTCTCCCAACTTTGTGTCATCTGAAAACTTAATATATACAATCTATGTCTTTATCTAAGGCAGGGTGACCAGTAGGCAACTAGGATCTGTTAATAATTTTGTGGAGTGTCTTGGCTGCTCTGGGCCAAATTGGCTTGTAGATAGAAGTTGGAGGATGGAAGATTCATTGGAGATGGGAGTTGGCTGATGGGAGATCATATGTATGGGTGACGTAACATTGTCTCTCTGAGCCTCTGGGACTGGGCAGCTAAACACAAAACCAATCTTACCCTTCCAAGACCCTTTCCTGTAATAGAGGCACTGGTGACTCTACAGAGATGAGTACGGCCTTTTCTCAGTCCATTCCTGAAAATCACAGACTTCCCTATTCCTTCCAGAATCAAATATAAAATCCTTTGTTTGGTATCTAACACCCTTCACTGCCTTGCTCCTTCTCATCTTCTAGTCTTGTTGGACTTGTCTGCTTGGCTTCCTTCCACAAACACTGGCTTTGTTGCTGTCCCCCAGAACTGGACAATCCATCTCTGAGCCTTTGCACGGAGGGATCTCCATGCCCAGAATGTTCTTCCTCCTCCTCACTGTCCAATAACTTCCTTGCCTTCCTTCGGGACTCAGTTCTGCAAGAGGCCCTTTGCCATTCCTCCCCACTGCTAGTGTCTCCTCTCTGGAATTACCTTCTATCTGTCTGTATCTTGCATAGCTGTTTTCATGTTGCTTCCCCCATTCAACTATGAGCTCCTTGACAGCAGGGACTGCTTTTACCTTCCTTTGTATTAGCAGAGCTTAGCACAATGCCTGGTACTTAGTAGCTGCTTGTTGAGGTCTGGGACACTTCCTAGCTGTGGGACCCTGGGCAAGTCACTTAACCCCCCCCTTGCCTAGCCCTTACCATTCTTCTGCCTTTGAACTGATTCTAAGAGAAAAGGCAAGGATTTTAAATGAATGAATGAATGAATGAATGAATGAATGAAAAAATGTTTGATTGAGAAGAAAATCCCTGTTATTAGACAATGGCACTTTGACTATGATGATGAGTACCTTCATCCAGCCTTGGATGGGGGAGAGGGATAACACCCCAAAGCCTTCAGATACTCAGAAGGAGAGCCGACTAAAGAAGCCTTGGCAAATCAAGGCAGGGTGTTCAGAGGTCTACTTCTGCATGTACCAGCCAGGAAACTCCAAATACCCAGTGAAGATATAAAACCTTAATGCTTCCTTCCTCAGTGATCATCTCTGCCTAAAGCCTCATAAAGACACTTTCCCAGGGATCCGTCTGCTCTAAACCAAAGCTGGGCTTTTCCTTAACTTATTCCAAGAGAAATGGATGTCTCATAGGATCATAGGACTTAGAGATGGAATGAACCTTAGGGGTCATAAAGAATTCTCCATTTTACAGATTAGGAAACTGAGACCCAAAGAGAAGCAATTTATCTATTTATAAATAACAAAGATGGACCAGGTGGTTGGTGGAGCTGGGGATGAGCAGAGGCTCAGACAGGAGGAGTCTCCTGCTTGGACAAATATTCCTAAATTAGGAGCTGCTGATTTGTTACCTGAGAGAAGCCACTCTATGACCAGTCTTTAAAATCTTATCACAAAGCCAGGTATCAGGATGTGTGGGACAAAGAGGCGATGGGGAAGAGGAGGCAGAGAATATGAGACACCTCTGAGGGAAGATGAAGGAAGGAATGGGTAAAGGAAAGCACAGAAGAAAATAAAGGTTTTAGGACCCCTGCCTTCTCCAGCCCTTTTTTCAGGACTCCATTCATTCCCCCATCCTCCAGCTTAGATGGCTATCCCTAACCTGCCGAGTTCAGAGAGAACCTGATAGGCAAACAACTTGGGGCCCAAACAGGCTCCCTCCAGAAATTCTTTCTCTCAGCCCAGGAGTCAGATGGCAGCCTCTTCTGACCCTTCTGACTAGTCAAGGCAGATTTCCCCCTTTCCCATCTGCTTTCTTGTCAGCTCTGGGAAGCCCGAGTGAGCTTTCAGTCAAAGGGAAAAGACAGGTCTATGGTGAGGGATCGGTGAGCGCCCAGCTCCAAATGGCCCCATAACTCACCCAGGCCTGCGCCAGCGGCATGATCCACCAGTGAGGAATTAAGCCTGGGACTCCAGAGATGAATGGATTCAGCCATATCTCTAGGTCCTAGGCTCCTGGGGGCCAGGCTCTTACTAGGTCGTCGTCGTCATCATCATCATCATCATCATCATCATCATCATCATCATCATCTTCTTCTTCTTCTTCATCATCATCATTGTCAATAACTTACACTCACAGAACAGGTCTACAAAGCATGCTTTTTAAAACTTCTTTCCTTTTTAAAACCCTTAGCATCAACACCAAGAAAGAAGAGAGGCAAAGGCTAGGCAGTCGGGGGTTAAGGGATTTGCTCAGGGTCACGCAACTAGGTATATGTATAATAATATTCCATCAGAGCATCAAAAGAACCCTGTGAGGTCATTGCTATGAGTATTATTGCTCCCATTTTATAGATTGGATAACTGAGGCTGGGAGGTGACATCCCATGCCTTGAGGCAGGTTCCTACCTAGTCTTTCTGCCTCTTAGAAAAGGATGCTTTCTCTATCTACTTTCTGCTCAGGTTCAAGTAGATCATTGCTCTTTGGCCTGGCCCTGGCCATGTTTTCCAAACTGCATGCTGGGCTCTGGGTCTACCCCCCCTCCCCAATGCCATCATTTCTCTGCCTTGTTCTCCATTTGCTGGAAGCTTTAGCGAATACCTGAAGAGCCCTGGAAGCATGGCCCACTTCATGGTTTTGCAATTGGTCAGCTCTGGTTTTAGGGAAGGAAAAGGGAACAAATGTTTATTGAGTTACCTATGTGCCAGGCACTGTGCTAAGAGCTTTACAGATAACTCGCAACAACCCCAGGAGGTAGGTAGGTGCCTACCCTGCTTTGCAATGGGAGAAACGGATGCAGACAGGGGTGAAGTCACTTGTCCTGGGTCACCGTTAGGGTCTGAGGTTGAATTCGAACTCTCCCCATCCTGAGTCCAGGTCCAGCATTCCCTAGAGAGAGTTTGAGCAAGGCTTTCTGAATGCCAGGGCTTATGGAAGGAACTCCAGACTGAGATTCAGGGAATGTGGATTCTTGTTCCAGCTTGGCATTTACCAGCTCTGTACGCGGCCTTGGGCAAGTCAGTTAGGCGGATCTCATTTTCCCTCCTCTGTAGAATGGGGATGCTGTGTAAGAATCTGAGTGAGACACGGATCTCCCCCCGCCCCCCCCCCCGGAAGATACTTTGAAAAGTAGAAAATGCCAGACGAATGAGTGTAAGGTGAGGAGACGGTCCTGGGAAAGGGGGTTTGGATTTCTGGATTATGGAGAAAGAAAGAAGAATGACAGGATGTTGGCCAGGGACAGCACACATCTAATGAGGACCAGGAAGAATGTATTTGCCTGGAGACTGGATGACCTGATTAAAAGGGAAGGGGAGAGAGAAACGGCTCAGATCAGCTGCTAAGCCAGACACTGGTGAGGACAGCAGGTGTGACATCCAAATAGCAGCGGAGGTGTTCAGAAATCCACAGGAGACGGTGACAGGGAAAAGGTGAAGAAATAATATTCATGTCTCAGATGTCTGTCTATACAGCAGCGCGTTCAGTCTGGCTAATAAACAGCGAATTGGCGTGCTTAGCTCAAGGAGCTAAATATGCCTTTATGGGCAGCATTGGGATATGGCACATGACTCATGGCTGGAATATTTCTATGGAAAGACACATAAACCTTGACAACCAGCCCTGCTTCCAGCCTGGCCCTCACAGCCAACATTGAGGGGGCAACCCTTGTGGAGAAGGGGCCCACGGCCTGCCCCCTGACCCCCAACTGCTACCAACTGGACAGGCAAGGACAGCAAGGTAGCCTGGAGCTGGGGGGGTGGGGGCGAAGAGCGGCCGTGTGCAAGGTGCTGTCCAATTGCTTCAACCACCATCTCCCCTCAGGCTCAGGAGGACCCCAATAACAGCAGCTCCAGATCTCTGCTTCGGCTGCCAGCCTGATTCCCATTGTTTGTCTTGGGCGGACTGACCTGTGTGAAGACTGGACCTGGCAACTGTCTCCTCAGCAACCAGACAGACTGAAAACCCAGGGGGAAATTCCCCCCATCCGAGTCCTTGGTAAGATCCAATGGTTCAATGCAAAACACAGATATAGGTTATATAAGTGACGTGAAAGAAGAAGCATCACTAATTGTACCCTAAGGACCAAGGGGCCTTTCCTTCTGACTTGAGGCTGAAATCTCTTTTATGGAGCTTCATTCTAACAGGTCATGAGAACAGGGCATGTAGTATCTTTCCTTCCTTCCT